>NW_023501262.1:0-178914 GCF_013396195.1 Fusarium tjaetaba | reverse complement strand
GGGGAGAGCCGACGGGCGGGTGATTGATGTTGCAGGTTTTCACTCACCAGTTAATAGGCCTCTTGGCCACGGTGAAAAGGAAATAACGAGCTGGGTATTATTGTGAGAGGAAAGCGAGGAAGGAAATGTCGTCGTCGTTGTCGCCGCCGCCGTGCGGCAGAACTAGGAATTGATTGAAGCGGGCAGTCGAGAAGAGTCGAAGAGAGTCAAAGGGACTAAGTTACAGAGTGAATGAATTGCAGATGCAGTTGTTGCAGGGTCGCAAGCGTAAGTTGTGAGGCAAGTGGTAGCCCATATCCCAATCGCCCCCAAGACTCACGGCCTAGGCCATCAGCGTTCAAGAAAATTCAACTAAAGTTCCCGCGAAGAAAATGGCAGGGTCAAGAATAGAAATAGAAGAGTAAGGTAGGTATCCAAGACTGAAATGAGATGGTGATGATGGGGGGAAGCGCCCTGGTAGAGAGAGTCTGAGACTGAGAGTGAGTGCACTGGCGCTGGCGCTGGTGTTGGGCAATAGACGGGGGATAGCCTGTTGTAACAAGTACCGTTCCGTAGCGTGCTGCACTGCACTGACTTGACTTGGACTTGACGGAACCTAACTGAACTGAACTGGGTATGGACTGGGCCAGAAGGGACTAAACTGTTCCAAGTCAAAGAGAAAGGGATGAGTAGGTAGTTGTAGCGGGCGGGTTTCGCGACCGAGGCGGGTACAGATGATTCGGTTTGGTTTGGCTTGAGCGACAACAGGAGAGTAACAAGCCCAGTACAAGCAACAATACTTACAGCAGCTCACGACAACAGGTACAGTAGGTAACCTACGAACGAAACGGGGTGAGCGAACGAGAGCGAACGAAAGAGGGGAGAACAACGAAAGAGGTGGAGATGCTAGAGACGGTAACTCGAACGGGCTCTCCAAAAGGACCTGAGTCTCAGTCCAGTCTGAGTCTGAGCCTGCCCGAGCCTGGGCTGGTCTTTTTGGGCTTTGGATCGGGGTCCTTGAGCGGAGTCAATTACCACGGTACTTGATACCGTATTATCAGCACGGTACAGTCTGGTCACTCGGTCTTTCGCGCTCATGTCTCAATCTTAGGTGACTACCTACCTAGTGAGAGGATGCAGATACGATAGGTGAGGCCACCTTTGAGGGTAATATTCAGATCTCCAAAGAGACGGTGGCAGATGCTAAGATTCTACCAAGACCCAGGGCTGGCAAACAAGAGTTGCCAAAGGGATGATGAGACACAAAGGCTGGGAAATTCTAGTGCCAAGCAATACCAAGGCACAAAACATGTCGAGCCAAGAGTTGAAGCCAAGTAAAATCAAACGCCAGTGGATGAATGAGTGGCATGGGCACCTGAGGGAGCAGCTCAGCACGAGACGCGCAATGTCATTTCGACGGACTTCCAATGGCCCAAGAAGGACTGTCGCCGTGAAACCGCTGCACTCTAAGCGACGAGTATGAAAAGGAAGAACGGCAATTGGAGAGATTGCGGACGCGTCAAGAGACTGAAAGCTTGATGTTTTCAATACGACCTAGAGCAAGGGATAATTGAGTTAAGGTTGCGGGTGTAACAGCCGTGAAATAACCCGTACAGCTAGGCCAGCCAAGAAACAGAAAGCAAGAGAGGTTATTCAGCCATTTTCAAAATTAAAATACGAATATTAATCTCTGTCGCCATCAACTCACGATGTCGGGTTGAGGAACCTCATTTTGGTGCATCACACATTGCGGCGTTGCGCAATTCTACCAAGGGAAATGACCGAGACGGAAGGGTTCAAGGAAAAAACGGCTTCTGAAATGTCACACTGTCCTCTAAAAGTCCCTTTGTTACTGCAGGGGGGATCGGCCTTCAAGTTTACCAGGGCAGGGAGGTGAGGTGACATTGGATCCAGCGTATACCTTTTGGACAGGTACCGGTTTTTTGAGTTGCTCACTGTTATTGCACTGACTTACAAAAGAACCCCCCTCGTCTTGAGATAACTACAGTATCTCCATATCTCCATGCCTCATGTGTTGTGTTGTGCTGTGGGCTGCCATGAGAAACCACGCGCGCAACGTCGATAGTGTCCCATTGCGTCGGTGAATAGTTACAGAAGTCGTTGTGATGCTGCTCATCAACACTTACCCAGATTCTCTAGAGACTATCATTTGGCGCATTGCCCAAGTGAGTCAGGTCCATGCCCCCAAATAGACTATCACCTCGTAAAACGCGTCGGTGGCTGGTCTACCGGGCCTTTCCCTCGACAATGCTTCTTCTCATCAAACAAGAAGGAATTGGAAACACGAATAACACATTGCAGTACCAACTCGTGCGCAGCTACAGCAGGATCACGGCTATGACGGGACGGCGACCTCTAGAAAAGAGAAGCCATCTCCACTGCTCAGGGCCCTGCAAGTGGACGGATACATCCATCAACCCCAAAGCCGCGCGGCCGCAAAATAAACTCGCAGTCAGTCTCAGGGACAGACCCCCTTTGCATTTTGGGACCAACCGGCCGCTCAGCGCCGTCGTATGCACAAGCACAAGCTGTTGCACCGGCGGATTCAAGATGGCCAGCGTCACTTTTCTTCAATGGATGCCGTTGATTGAAGCATTGAAATGAGACCCGATACAACTTTCAGGGACCACGGGCTGTTGGCTGCTGCAGAGTGTAGACAACATACCACGCCATTGATTACGGTCTGGTACCGTTCCAACACCTGGAGTCGCGAGTACCAGTACCCAGAAGTAATTTTAAGCACCCGCTAATTGGGAGTCGAAGACACTCACTAACTGGCTAGGGGCAATGTATGAACCGCCCAAAAAACGCAAAACGCTCTGGACCAACCTTGTCGTCAGCTAGATCGCATCCAATCCAATCCACACTGACGAGACTTGCATGGCCTAGCCCGGGCAGGCTTGTGAATGGCTGCACTAGGCAAACCTAAGCCTCAGCGGCATAAACTTGTGGGGATTGATCTTGTTTCCGTGTTATCTGCGTTGATCAAGCCGTGGCAAGAGTCTCTGGAGGAGAGGCCAAGAGGGTCTCGGAATCGCGAGATAAAGCCATTGAAGATGGTGTTGACGACAGGAACCAAACGTCATTGCTGGTATCTTGTTTGGGGGTCGATTGACAGCGTTGAGATTTGCGTGTTGATCAATGAGAATCACAGTCAACTCTATTCGCAACAGCAGTAGACCGCTCCAACTTTGTTCATACCTTATTGAGAGTCTAGTCTAATGCACTGGCTGAAGTGTGACCCAGGCTGCAGCAACGCAGACAAGCATAAGATAAACCAAACACTAATAGAGATGCTTTAATCCGTAGCGTTTGCGATAAGAAGCAGGGTCCAAAATCAAAATGGTCAGATGCAGAGCGAGTGTTGGTTCTGTCTTAGTAGGTACAGTACAGTAGGTACAATGATGTTGACTGGATTTAGAAACAACCATTGCATCGGCTCCGGGAGTCACGGAAGCTGACGGACGGGATGATCCCCATTCATGTGGCTTCTGGCCCGCCACGCATGAGATGTGAACAAGGCGCCACATGCATGTTGGGTAGTGGCCATTATGCAATGTGATTCGAATCCTCTTCACGTACCCGAGAATCGAATTGGGAAGATGATCACGACGACCAGGTGAAGAATCTGTGCGTTAGACATGACATCATGCAACTAAAACGAACTTGACACACACAGAATGGATGGGATGTATGGATCCTAACCTCAATCTCCGGCTCTCACCCGGGTTTCCTCCGTGCCCTGACCTGCCTGGGCTCTAGCTCTAAACGGCGCAGCCGAATCAGACAGCGCGCCCTCTCGCGTCTTCGCGGTTCTGATTCACTTCAGCTTCATCATCTATTGGTGGAAAAGGTGCCGGTGGTTCTCTATCGCTCTATGGGACCCATCGCTAAGCTGGAAGCGTCGTGGTTCTCTGGTCCAAAAATATGCATCTCCTTCGGCCGATAAAGTCGGGTCAGAGAGCGATTGAAAATTATCTGCCGTAGATTTGTGTTGCAACAAGTCTTGGCATTGGTCTTGGCATTCAAGCTTTGTTTTGACCTCTTCGACAAAGTTTCAATCAACCCTGATCAGGCCTTGCTTGAGCCAAATAAACATTAAACAACCTCTGTTTTTCCAGAAACATCAACTCTTAGACAAGACCAACCTAACTCAACTATAATTGAATAGAGTTAACATGTCCGGAACTAGCATTACCCTGCCAGTCACAACATCTGCAGCCATGTTCCAGCACATTGTCTAGATTTCTGATAATAATTCAGGGTCTGTTGATCATCGTAACGTTAACTCAATGGTGAAAAAGGCTCACAGTGTTCGCAACTAGGCAGGTGGTTATTTCCTGCCCGGGCCTGAATGTCACATTCACTTTGTCCTCGTGGAAGAGCGGAAATGCTGCATTGGGACACCCATCCAAGCGCTCAGCTTTCGAATATTGCTGATGTGCCAACATACATCTGTACCTCTGCCATGGCAGAAGAAAACTGTACGTAAAAGTCTCCAGCTGCAAGTTACATAATACGTATTGGTTATCAGGAAAAGTCGCAGAACGTCATCATCAAGTCCTGAGTCAAACCTAGGGCTAGCCTTGCTGTAGTCAGAAAAGCTTCTTTTTGATTGTCAGCAACCAAGAAGTGATGATGAGGGTCATGGGAGGCTCGGGACCGAGTCGGCTCCCCACTTACCGTCACCAAACTCTCACCTTGGCTCACCGAAGTTGACCCATGTTGCCCCGGTCTGGCTGCTCTCTCACCGAATCTCTCCCACCTTGTCTTACCCCACTGCAGCCTAGTAGCCTACCTTAGCAGCAAGTAATTGCTATCCACCAAACCACACGTCAAGTTACAGATAGCTCTTTGTATCCATCCCACATTGTTTAATAGGTGTGTCTGGGTGTGTACGAGCTACGCACAGCTTCGAAATGTCCGAAACAAGTTCTTTGGCGGCTTACTTTGCCCATATGAGCAACTCGGGTGGCATTATTGTCCAAGGTACGTTGAGCTGGTGTCGTCAAAGCCGTCGTGAACACTGGCTTCAAGATGCGACCAGAATCATGTGTTGACTTTCATCTTTAGAACAACCAAAGCTCGACCTCGATCTCTATATCCAGAATTACGCCGGTCAGTCAATCCTGTCCCACTGGTGCCATCGATGTACCCGCTCACAGCTCATCTAGGACGAACAAGAATCGAACGCCTCATTCACATTGGAAAGTCCTCCGTACCACTTTGTATCGACGCGCTCAAGGCTGCTATCGCCGAGATCAAGAAAGGCTCGGATGTGGCCCTATACGTCGACGCTTGGGGCTGTCTTCGCCTCGCCGCTCCTGACGACCCCGACGCCCAAAAAGATCAAGCATGGATCGACAGAGTCGAGCGCGAGAACAAGACGGAAGCTGCACGGCTCGAAACCCAGCTTAAGCAATACAAACACAATTTGATCAAAGAGAGCATCCGAGTGCGTGAAAATCTCAAAACTCTGTGAATATAACCTTCTAACATGATTAGATGGGAAACGAGGACTTAGGTTTGCATTTTGAAAAGACCGGATATTTAGAGGCAGCCGCCGAGGCGTACAACCGCATGCGCCAGGACGTAACCACCACCAAACACATTATCGATTGCGGCATCCACCTCGTGAATGTCTACATCGCTAGACGCGACTGGACTATGGTTCTGAACAATCTGGGTAAGATCGTCGGTGTTCAGAGTGGTGAGGAGGAACGTTTATACCAGCCATACACAAAACTTGTCTCCGGTATTGCGCTCCTTGGCCTTAAGCACTACAAGGATGCAGCCTACAACTTTCTCCAAGTCGACTTCACCATACCGCCTACACAATACAACCACATCGCTAGCCCAAACGACATAGCCGTTTACGGAGGTCTCCTTACCCTGGCGACTATGGATAGACATGAACTTCAAGCTCGAGTCTTGGACAGCCAGTCGTTCCGCTCGTTCCTAGAACACGAGTCACACATCCGCAAGGCCATCAGTCTTTTTGTCAATGGTAGATACTCAAGCTGCCTCGCTATCCTCGAGTCCATTCGAAACGACTGTCTCCTGGACATCTACCTACAGCGCCACGTCCCAGCGCTCTACTCACAGATCCGAAGAAAATGCATTGTCCAGTACTTCAGACCATTCTCATGTGTCACCCTCGAGAGCTTGAACCAAGCATTTGCGCAAGAAGGCGAGTCAGTCGACACGGAGCTCGTATCTATGATCCGCGAAGGAATTCTCAAGGCCCGTCTAGATATCAAGGAGCAGGTAGGCAACTCTTTCTTTTGCTATCTTGACCACTTACTGATTCTCTGTAGTTGCTCATTGCAGACCAACCCAATCCGAGACTTGAGATGCAGAAGCAGGCACTTGAGGTCGCTACCCAGTACGAGGAGGAGGCCAAGGAGAGACTCCGTCGCATCAGCCTCATTGCCGCTGGTCTTGAGGTCGCAGGTAGAGCAAAGGGACCTGGCCTTGGTGGTCGTGGAATAGATGAGGAGTGGTACGGTGAGGGCAAGGCACTGGGACAACCAGGCGCCGTCGAGGGCTAGAAATTTCGGTGCACAATGGTAAAATATTGTTTGCTTTGCCCCTTTTCGGTTGCCTCAGCGAGAAGCAGGGCTAGCTGGGTATCACAACCCGAACCAATGGACTGCATATCGCATTACGGCCTAGGCGTTAGGAATTCCTCATCACGGTTATCCACTTATGGGTATGGAACTACACTGCAGTAGATTAGATGAGGCGTCAGGAGCATTCTTCAAAATCAATCATTTCTATCCAGTGTTCTTGTGCATGTGTTTTAATTATTCTTGTTCAAGGGGGGGTATCATTATTAAGTTCGAGCGCTTGCCTCCAGCTATATACTAGTCTTCAGCCCATCAACTGTCGCAAGTCTGTGGGCGGCCATCGAACTTGCGCAAAGGTCAGGCAGCGTTTAATGCTCTGAAGATACTTGCGGGTAACCTCATCACCCATAACATGACCCTTCTCTCCATCATGTAGCTTCTCGCGAGCGCTACGCTCGTGAATGCCTACCATGGTAACACCAATAGGCCACGCTGCCTTTCCGATACTCAGACGTAGATATCCATCGTTGGCGTCCACGTAACGACGCTCTTGAAGAGCTTGAACGATTTCTGTAACAGGCTTGAGAATGTCGTCGTCAAGTTCGCCTTGCTCAAATTTGCGGAATAGCTGCAGATTGTCAGTACACATCCTGTCTCCGTACGATAAAGATGACTTACTGGTTTCATGTTCTCTCGAGTCTGTACCATAGCATTGTATGCTGTTTTGCTGGCACTCGTATCACGCTTCTCAGCCTCCATAGCTCGCTCGTACTCTGTAAGAACCATCGTAAAGTAGCTTGCCAGTTGTCGAAATAGCCACTTCCTGCCTTCCTTGTCTTTCGGTAGCTCAGTGGTCACCTTCATATCCTTCTCATCCACGAGTTCTAACGTCGTCGGTATAGGGCCCTTGGTCATGACTGTCGTCAACTTGCGATATCGTCTCAATTTCGCAGAGTGATTCTCCGCAAACAATGCAGCCGGTTCACCCAGTGCCCTCAACTTTTCAACAAGCTCCTCTTCTGGTATATCCTCGCTGGCTTGCACACCATCCTCAACGTCTTCGCTCTTGGCCTTGACCAGCTCTGGCAAACCGAGTCGCTTCCTCCGGGCGCGTTCTTCTTCAGCTTCTTGCTCTTCGCGCCTTTTGCGCATATCTTCGGCCAGCCTGCGACGCTTCTCCTCGCGGGCGGCGTTCTCGGCGGCAGCATCTTCCTCTCGTTTGCGCTTCGCAGCTGCTTTGGCTTGTCGCTCGGCCTCAAGGGCTTTTTGTTCGGCGAGGTATGCTTCTTTTCTTTGCGCTTCAATTTCTGAACGTTTCAAGTACTTCTTTTCCTCGCTGCCGGAGCTCTTCTTGCTCTTTGAGAGCTCTTTGTTCATCAGCGCCGCGAAATCCATGGTGTAGATTGGACAGCGTTTCGATCGACGTGTTGGTGTTTCCTATAGGAGCGTTGATCTATTCGAATTGGCCTTTGATTTGTGTTGGAGAATTGCCAGGATTGTGCCGCTCGGTATTCAGAAATTTGTTGTCGCAGTCTGTAAGTGGTGAGAGTTCACAATTTGTTGATGGAGCGCGAAGTCATGATGGTTTAAGCGGATATAAATCGGTTAATTTGGATACTTTAGTGATGCCTCTCATTATTCGTAACTTACACAACATAACCTTACCATAATAACAGTCTTACAATTTTCCTTCTTTTCCTCTTTTCGGTCTCATAAGATGTCTTCCTCTCAAGAGAGATCACTACGTGATGATACAACACCTTTCTTGCTGCATCTCTTTTATCGCACAGGATCTCTTCACAGGTACATATGACCCATTCCAATATAGATGGCGTTAGATCACAACAAGTTAACAACATCACTTATAGGCCAGATGAATTTGAGTCGCATAGTTTGCCGCCACATATACCTGTGTATACATGGTCAGACTGTACTCTGAACGAGTTGGCTCTGGAACTTGCAGGCGCCAAAAAGTCAGCGTTGCCTTCGCCCTCTGTGGGATGTCGCCTTGTATTCCAGTTGGTATTTCCAGACCTTCGAAACACCTCCGCAGTCACAAATTCTCCCCCTAAATACGGGGTTAAGGACCTCGGCAGCATTGTACTGGGTGGTGGTTCCGCAGCAGACACATCTGGTGATATTCCCATGGATGGCACAACAAGAGGCAGTGACGACAAAACCAAGACACTGAGCGATTGTCGATTTGTAGTTGGCGACTACATCACTTGCGCAATATTACCACCACTCTCAGATGGCTCAGTGGCGCCCGCTTCAAGCGTGCGAAGGGAGCAGGCTTCGGGTCCACATGAAGTCCGAGGGACTCACCGGGGAGGTCGAGATAACGGTTCTGGGCGAAGGAACTCGAGAGGGGGACGAGCTGGCTGGAGAGATGATGTCGGGGGGGATTTCCCTATGGGCGATTGGAGAAGAGGCGAAAGATTACCTGACACCTCGAGTGGGCGATCGAGGGGCAGAGGGAGGTGGTAACAGACACCCAGTGCTTAAGTTAATAGCGTCACGTCGATTATACCCATTTTCCATTCAATTCATCAGACATATCACAATCTCGGTGACCATTCGTTCATCGTTGACCTCGGTTCAATTGAATCCCTACCATGGGCTCTATCCCAATCAGGGTGCTTTATATGTACACATCTCAACCCTCCAATGCCTGGTTGGTTTATTTCTCGTAAATGAGGTCGCCCTTTCGCTTCGCTCGGAAATCCCAAAGTCCCTTCACTTGTCAGCATTTCGGTGGTCGTCGAGTTGCCGAATCCTTGACTTACGTCGGTGCTGTAGGCGATGTAGCCCATGATGGCGGGGACCACAGCCACGTAGGTGAAGGTGAGCCGGGCAGTTCGGGGCGTCCATCTGAAGTAGTGATGGCGCGTCTTCATCATAGCTATTCACATTGTCAGGATGCGCTCAAGTCGAGGGTGTTGCCGTCGAGATCGGGGAGAAGTCACGCACCGGCATATTTGAGGTAGGCCGGGTCCGGCTTGACGTCTGCGAAGCAGCGGTTAGCAGAGTTCGGAGTTATTGGTCTCTATTTGACCTACTGAGGTGCGCCATTTTGATTGACGGTGATCTGTGTCGTGCTAAAGAGGTTTGCGGGACGAATTGGCCGTCGTGATGTTCAGTTGAATGATGCTAACCTTGGACGATGATTGTAGCTTTGATGATTACCTAAGTCAGTGTCTGAATTATGGTAGCTATCATTGGACAGCTCCCGTAGGGAAGAGGCTACCCTGTACCTTGGCCATGTATCTCTTGGTAAACTCAGTCTTCTCTGAGTGTGACTTGTTTCAGTTTATAAGTCATACATCTATTGGCCCCAAGCTTTTATACTTTACAATATTGATTATATATGCCGATTTTTGCTGGCTTTAAGCAAAACTGTTGGACGCGACAGCCATGGCTCCTTTACACTAAACGCAGAGACAACCTATACACAAATAATATTTTAACACAACTTTACTGCTAGGAACCATAAGAGGTTATTTTCATAAATGACTCAATATCGAAGCTGAAGCTGTAGGGGTTTTCTGACTTTATAAAACTTACAATGAACAATACATCCAAGTTGACCTACTAACAGGAAGCAATAGTTTAGTCATTTGAACCCAGATACTGGTATATACAAATGGATAAATACATATGTATGATTAACTCCGAACAGTAAACATTATAATAGCCCAACAGTAGAATACTAGTCAAGGTAATAAATAAGTCGCAGCCATCATGAATTGTATTCAGTATAAACTTCGACTTACACCAACTCGAAGTTGCCATAGTCACGTGAGAAGACCCACATTGAAGCGCGTCTCAAGGCCATGGCCCAGAATTTATCGTGATGAAGGCAACTTTCTCAAAAGCTCCTTACCATCTACCCCTGGTCGTGCTCGCTCAAAATCTGCGCGACCAGCATCAATTTCATCACAACGCAACCGCGACAAAGCAGCTCCTACTAATATTAATACTGATAGCGCTTTGGAATCGGTAGCGTGACTCATCACGCGCAGCGGCGCTCTGCCTAAATAGCGAAAGCTTCACGATCCTTCCCTTTCTCTTCTGCGCATCAACAAACAATCATGTCGCAACTTCCTCCGCCTCCTCCGCCAGGATGGGGACCTCCTCCTCCACCTCCTCCGCCTTCTTCTTCTCTGCCGCCTCCCCCTTCAACTCCAGCTCCTCCTCCTCCAGGTTTTCGTCCTCCCACAGATCCAATGATGGCCAAATTCGCACAAAAAAAGAATGAATGGCTCAGATCGCGCCGAAATCGATTCGGGGAGAAGAGAAAGGGGGGCTTTGTTCAGACGCAAAAGGCAGATATGCCCCCAGAGCACTTGCGAAAAATCGTCAAGGATATTGGCGATGTGTCGCAAAAGAAGTACACAAATGACAAGAGGAGTTACCTAGGGGCCCTCAAGTTCATGCCACACGCAGTTCTGAAGCTCCTCGAGAACATGCCGATGCCATGGGAATCGGCGCGAGAAGTCAAGGTGCTCTACCATGTAAACGGATGCTTGACGTTGGTCAACGAGATCCCGCGTGTTATCGAGCCTGTCTTCTTTGCGCAGTGGGCTATGATGTGGACATTTATGCGCAAAGAAAAGGCCGACAGACGACTATTCAAGCGTATGCGATTCCCGCCTTTCGACGACGAAGAGCCTCCCCTGTCGTGGGCCGAAAACCTGGAGGATGTTGAGCCACTCGAGCCGATTCAGATGGAGTTGGACGAGGAAGACGACGAGGCCGTATATGAATGGTTCTACGATCACAGACCCCTTCTGGACACACCGCACGTCAACGGCCCAAGCTACAAGGCCTGGAACCTCACACTCCCTCAGATGGCGACACTTTTCCGTCTGAGTCGACCACTTGTTTCTGATGTCGTTGACAAGAACTACTTCTATCTCTTCGACCTTAAGAGCTTATTAACTGCCAAGGCTCTCAACGTCGCTCTTCCCGGCGGTCCTCGTTTCGAACCTCTGTACAAGGATATCGACCCCAACGACGAAGACTTCGGCGAGTTTAATGCGATTGATCGTATCATTTTCCGAAACCCCATTCGAACCGAGTTCAGGGTCGCATACCCGTACCTCTATAATTCGCTACCAAGAAGTGTTCATTTATCGTGGCACTCACACCCTCAGGTCGTATTTAATCGTGCGGATGATCCTGATCTTCCGACATTCCACTTCGATCGTCGCATCAACCCCATCTCGTCGCGAACTGTCGCACCCAAGAATGTCGAGGTTTCCCACGAGGACGAGATATTTGGCGCTGGTAACATTGAGGAGTCCGAAGACGATGCCTTTGAGCTGCCTGCTGGAGTCGAGCCGTTCCTTGCCGACGAGGATATCGAGAATGAGAACACATCGTCCGCTGTCGAACTTTGGTGGGCGCCTTACCCATTTGACCGACGATCCGGACGCATGGTTCGAGCACAAGATGTGCCTCTCGTCAAGCAGTGGTACCTCGAGCATCCTCCCTCGGATCGACCTCCAGTCAAGGTCCGAGTCTCGTACCAGAAACTCCTCAAAAACTTCGTATTGAATGAATTGCACAAGAAGAAGCCCAAGGCGCAAAACAAGCAGAACTTGATGCGATCACTCAAGCAAACCAAGTTCTTCCAGCAGACAACCATCGATTGGGTCGAGGCTGGTCTGCAGGTTTGTCGCCAGGGTTTCAACATGCTGAACCTCCTTATCCACCGCAAGAACTTGACGTATCTTCACCTCGATTACAACTTTAATTTGAAGCCTGTCAAGACCTTGACCACCAAGGAGCGAAAGAAGTCACGTTTCGGAAACGCTTTCCATCTCATGCGAGAGATCTTGAGACTCACAAAGCTTATCGTTGATGCCCAAGTTCAGTACAGACTTGGAAACATTGACGCCTTCCAGCTTGCAGATGGTATTCTATACGCCTTCAACCACGTTGGTCAGCTGACGGGCATGTACCGATACAAATACAAGCTGATGCACCAGATTCGAACTTGCAAGGATCTGAAGCATCTCATTTACTACCGGTTTAATTCTGGACCTGTCGGTAAGGGTCCTGGATGTGGTTTCTGGGCTCCCGCTTGGAGGGTTTGGCTTTTCTTCATGCGAGGAATTATTCCTTTGCTCGAGAGATGGTTAGGAAATCTTTTGTCTCGTCAATTTGAGGGTCGACACAGCAAGGGTGTCGCAAAGACCGTCACCAAGCAACGTGTGGAGTCCCATTTCGATTTGGAGCTCCGCGCATCCGTTATGGCTGATCTTATGGACATGATGCCCGAGGGTATCAAACAGAACAAGGTCAACACCGTGCTTCAGCATTTGTCTGAGGCCTGGAGATGTTGGAAGAGTAACATCCCCTGGAAGGTTCCAGGGTTGCCTGCACCTATTGAGAACATCATTCTTCGATACGTCAAGTCTAAGGCCGATTGGTGGATCTCAGTCGCCCACTACAACCGTGAGCGTATTCGACGAGGAGCTACCGTTGATAAGACTGTCGCCAAGAAGAACGTCGGTCGTTTGACTCGACTTTGGCTCAAGGCTGAGCAAGAACGCCAGCACAACCACATGAAGGATGGCCCTTACGTGTCCTCCGAAGAAGCCATTGCCATCTACACAACTACCGTGCATTGGCTTGAGTCTCGCAAGTTCTCGCCTATTCCCTTCCCGAGTGTTTCTTATAAGCACGACACCAAGATCCTCATTCTTGCGCTTGAGCGCCTTAGGGAGGCATATTCAGTGAAAGGCCGTCTCAACCAGAGTCAACGAGAGGAATTAGCTCTGATTGAGCAAGCATATGATAGCCCCGGAACCACACTGGAGCGAATCAAACGATTCTTGCTTACCCAGCGAGCTTTCAAGGAAGTTAACATCGACATGAACGACAACTACAGCACCATCAACCCGGTCTACGATATTGAACCTATCGAGAAGATTAGCGATGCTTACCTGGATCAATATTTGTGGTATCAAGCAGATCAGCGACATCTTTTCCCCGCCTGGATCAAGCCATCGGATTCCGAGGTCCCGCCTTTGCTTGTTTACAAGTGGGCACAGGGTATCAATAACCTCGACCGTGTGTGGCAGACTGAGAATGGTGAATGCAATGTCATGATTGAGACAGAACTATCCAAGGTTTACGAAAAGATGGAGCTCACGCTTCTGAACTCTCTTCTCAGACTGATTATGGACCACAATTTGGCAGATTATATTACAGCCAAGAACAACGTCCAGCTCACCTACAAGGACATGAACCATGTCAACAGTTATGGCATGATCCGTGGCTTACAGTTCTCTGCATTTGTGTTCCAATTCTACGGTCTTGTGTTGGATCTTCTGCTTCTGGGTCCCCAGCGAGCCAGCGAGATTGCTGGACCACCTCAAAGCCCCAACGACTTCTTGCAATTCCGTGACCGCGAGACTGAGTCCAGTCATCCCATCCGACTCTACACTCGATACATCGACAAGGTTTGGATTTTCCTCCGCTTTACTGCTGAGGAGTCTCGAGACCTCATCCAAAGATTTCTCACCGAACAACCCGATCCTAACTTTGAGAACGTTATCGGATACAAGAGCAAGAAGTGCTGGCCAAGAGATTCTCGCATGCGTCTGATGCGCCATGATGTAAACCTCGGACGAGCTGTCTTCTGGGATATGAAGAACCGTCTGCCTCGATCTGTAACAACGATTGAGTGGGATGAAAGCTTTGTCAGCGTTTACAGCCGTGATAACCCGAACTTGCTCTTCTCTATGTGTGGTTTCGAAGTCCGCATTCTCCCCAAGATTCGCAACCAGAATGAAGAATTCCCTGTCAAGGATAGTGTGTGGTCTCTCGTCGACAACACCACAAAGGAGAGGACGGCGCACGCTTTCCTACAAGTCACCGAGGAGGATATTCAGAAGTTCAACAACCGTATTCGACAGATTCTCATGTCCTCAGGTTCTACAACTTTCACCAAGATCGCCAACAAGTGGAACACAGCGTTGATCGCCCTCTTCACTTATTATCGTGAGGCAGCTGTATCGACCGTCGACCTGCTTGATACAATTGTCAAGTGCGAGACCAAGATTCAGACTCGAGTCAAGATTGGTCTTAACTCCAAAATGCCTTCACGTTTCCCTCCTGCCGTCTTCTACACCCCCAAGGAGCTTGGTGGTCTTGGTATGATTTCGGGCTCACATATTCTTATTCCTGCTAGTGATAAGCGTTGGTCAAAGCAAACCGACACTGGCGTTACTCATTACAGGGCAGGAATGACCCACGATGAGGAGACCCTCATCCCGAATATTTTCCGATACATCATTCCTTGGGAGGCCGAGTTCATCGACTCTCAACGAGTCTGGACAGAATATTCTCAGAAACGTCTTGAAGCCAATCAGCAGAACCGTCGTCTTACTCTCGAGGATCTCGAGGATAGTTGGGACCGCGGCCTTCCTCGAATCAACACCCTGTTCCAAAAGGACCGAAGCACCCTGAGCTTCGATAAGGGTTTCCGAGCTCGAGCTGAGTTTAAGATCTATCAATTGATGAAGAACAATCCTTTCTGGTGGACTAGTCAGCGTCATGATGGAAAATTGTGGAACCTCAACGCTTATCGTACTGATGTGATCCAAGCACTGGGTGGTGTTGAGACCATCCTCGAACACACCCTTTTCAAGGCAACAGGTTTCCCTTCATGGGAAGGCCTCTTCTGGGAGAAGGCGAGCGGTTTCGAGGAGAGTATGAAGTTCAAGAAGCTCACAAATGCACAAAGAAGCGGTTTGAATCAAATTCCTAACCGTCGCTTCACTTTGTGGTGGTCACCCACCATCAACCGAGCCAACGTCTACGTGGGTTTCCAGGTCCAGCTTGACTTGACTGGCATTTTCTTGCACGGAAAGATTCCTACTCTGAAGATCTCGCTTATCCAGATCTTCCGAGCTCATTTGTGGCAGAAGATTCATGAGTCTGTTGTTATGGATCTTTGCCAGGTATTTGACCAGGAACTGGAATCTCTCGGCATTGAAACCGTTCAGAAAGAGACTATCCATCCTCGAAAGTCTTACAAGATGAACAGTTCTTGTGCCGATATTCTTCTCTTCTCCAACCACAAGTGGAATGTGACCAGACCTTCACTTCTTTACGATACCAAGGACGTTATTGAGCAGACAACTACCAACAAGTTCTGGATTGATGTTCAGCTCCGATATGGCGATTACGACTCACACGACATTGAACGGTACACACGTGCCAAGTATCTCGACTATACGACTGACAGTGCCAGTATCTACCCCTCAGCTACTGGTCTTATGATTGGCATTGATCTTGCCTACAACCTCTACTCTGCTTATGGCATGTATTTCCCTGGTCTCAAGGTTCTTGTGCAGCAGGCTATGGCCAAAATCATGAAGGCCAACCCCGCTCTGTACGTTTTGCGCGAGCGTATCCGAAAGGGTCTACAGCTCTACGCTTCTGAGAGTAACCAGGAGTTCTTGAACTCCCAGAACTACTCGGAATTGTTTAGCAACCAGACACAGTTGTTTATTGATGACACCAACGTCTACCGTGTCACCATTCACAAGACTTTTGAGGGTAATTTGACAACCAAGCCTATCAACGGTGCTATCTTCATCTTCAACCCAAGAACCGGACAGCTCTTCCTCAAGATTATTCACACTAGTGTCTGGGCTGGACAGAAGCGTCTTGGTCAGCTCGCCAAGTGGAAGACGGCCGAAGAAGTCGCTGCTCTGATCCGATCATTGCCCGTGGAAGAACAACCCAAGCAGCTGATTGTGACAAGAAAGGGTCTTTTGGATCCTCTCGAAGTCCACTTGCTCGACTTCCCCAATATTTCTATTCGGGCTTCAGAGCTTCAGCTTCCCTTCCAGGCAGCGATGAAGGTGGAGAAGCTTGGTGACATGATTCTTCGTGCCACTGAACCTCAGATGGTGCTTTTCAACCTGTACGACGAGTGGCTGAAGAGTATCTCATCTTACACTGCCTTCTCTCGTCTTGTTCTTATCCTGCGCGCGCTCCACGTCAACCCTGACAAGACCAAGCTCATCCTCCGACCCGACAAGACTGTCATCACACACGAGCACCATATTTGGCCATCGCTGTCAGATGAGGATTGGATCAAGGTCGAAACGCAGCTTCGAGATCTTATCCTGAATGATTACGGCAAGAAGAACAATGTCAACGTCTCCAGCTTGACGACCAGTGAAGTGCGAGACATTATCCTGGGTATGGAAATTTCGGCCCCATCAATGCAACGACAACAAGCCGCCGAGATTGAGAAGCAACAACAAGAGCAGGCGCAGTTGACGGCCGTTACTACGAAGACCCAGAACGTCCATGGCGAAGAGATCATTGTTACCACAACTTCGCAGTTCGAGCAGCAAACATTTGCCTCCAAGACTGAGTGGCGAACACGAGCCATTGCTACATCCAACTTGCGCACACGAGCAAAGAACATCTACGTCTCGTCGGTTGACAATGATCTTGACGATATCACCTACGTCATGCCAAACAACATTCTGAAGCGCTTCATCACTATTGCTGACCTCAGAGTTCAAGTGGCCGGTTACCTGTACGGTTCCTCAGCCCCCGACAACGATCAGGTCAAGGAGATCAAGTGTATCGTCATGATCCCCCAGATTGGCGGCCTCCGCAACGTTCAATTGCCCCAGCGACTTCCTCAGAGCGAGTTCCTTGAAGGAATGGAGCCTATGGGTGTGATCCACACGGTCTCTGGCAGCGAACTACCTTACATGTCTGCCATGGATGTGACAGAACACTCAAAGCTCCTCGATGCGCATAATGAGTGGGACAAGACCAACACGGTCACGGTGTCGGTTGCATTCACACCTGGCAGTGTATCTCTGTCGGCGTGGGGCCTTACACCAGCAGGCTACAAGTGGGGAGCTGAGAACAAGGACACCCAGAGTGATCAACCTCAAGGATTTACTACAACAATGGGCGAGAAGCGAAAGCTGCTGCTGAGCCCACGGTTCAGGGGATTCTTCTTGGTACCGGATGATGGCAAGTGGAACTACAGCTTTATGGGCAATGCGTTTGCTGGAATGGAGAAGAGGCCAGTCCACGTCAAGCTGGATACGCCACTGCCGTTCTATAGCGACCAGCACAGACCAGTGCATTTCGTTAACTTTGCGGAACTGGAGGATATTTGGGTGGACCGATCGGATAACTTTGCTTAAAGTAGTGGGTACAGGCGTTGTTTTATCAAAGAAGGGAGCATTTCATTTTGTAATCAGTTAGTTGACCTGGGCAGACTGGGTGTATTCTTTATGCATGTTGTAAAATAGCTATGGTAAAAATGACAAGATGGAGAAATTGAAGCCGAGATGACGCATCACTTGATTTGATTAGTGACGGGATGATTTCCTTGTATGGTGTTGATCACATTGGCAGAGGCTTTGGATTACACCATCCTTGTGATGAGCTAAACATACTTAGGGACTCTAACTTGGTGAAAATTTAGGATATGTTATCATAAACTTAAGACTATATTTATGTATTTCCTGTCATAAAGTCATCTAAATTATGTAGTAGAGCTCTCTGATAGATCTGGATCCCACACTTGCACGGGATCTAGTATAGACAGAAATTGGTTTCCTTTCTTTTTCTCCCTAGGGCGCAAAGTCTAAAAAGAAGTCATCGACATCGACCAGCCAAGATGCATGCGGATGTAGATGACGGATGACGGTTGGCGACAGGGGTTTGCATGGATGACCCACGTCGATAGCCGGATAATTTGACCGTGTCGTTGGGAGAGGAGATGGAATATGGAGATGTTAAACTGTAGGTGGCAGAATTGGGAATAGATTTGTGCAAGGGCTGTAGTGTACTAAAAGGCGGCTTGACCGAAGGCGTGGAAGCGCGCTGAGCTGTCAGTCAGCTGCGTGGGGGAGTAAAATTGGTCATTTATGCATTCATGCGAATATTCGAAGCGAGGTTATGAAATTCAAAAGCTTGGATAGTTTGATAGTCTGAGTGGCGGAGCAAGTTGAGTTAAGTTAGTTGATAGAAGATCTTTGGTAGTTTCGGTAAAGATTTTTCAAGTACATAGATAGATCAGCAGAGATTTCCCCCCTCCTATTTAGGTTTTTCGTTTACCTATAGTCGCCTATGTTATAACGATATCTTTGGAAATTCGGTGAAGATCTTTTCTCTCTACTGTTGTGGGGCGAATGGCATTAGGACGGGCGTAGGTAGATATCTTTGTTATTTTTGGCCGTTGGGTTTTTTTCAGGGGTTGAGAGCTGGAGATCTACGCGAATTTCGCTGACGTCGATTACTATTCTTGTCAACACAGGCCCCCATGTCATTTTACCTCCTTGACAAGTGAAGTGACCCGCATGCCTACATGCCTTAGTCTAGGCATTCTGTACCTGCAGTAAGAAGCCTGTAAGGTGAGGTAAGATTTGACTAGGGATGGTTACAAGGTGGTTCGAGCCAAAGATGGCGTCAAAGACCAGGCCCTGGGCTGCCATTGCTCGGTAAGATGGACGATCCCTCCCCCAGAATTGGGTCTTGGGTTCACGGCAGGCAGACAGACCACGGACGGCCATTCTAGTTTCCGGGCCGTTGAGCTGAGCTAGACTATGACTTGATGAGACAATGCTCCGGCCATGGCTGGCTTATTCAACATCACGTAAAGTGAGCTTTGTTCAATAGTCTTGTCTCATTGTTTAGGGTATCCCAGGTTTGGAATGCATTGCGTTGTGCGGGTTTAACCCTAACTTTCAAATCGCTCTTCAGATCAGTTAGTTAATTGCCAACAACTGGATTTACTGACAATGAACATTATGAGCCAGAAGATTAGATAAGATCAACAGAACAAAAACTGTTTGTGTTAATGTTTCTAATTAATAATATTAACTAACTCTCGGTATATGTCACTGACTTATAGACAATCCTGCCTATATCGATCTGTCAAATCACTATATCTAGTGTGTTCAGCGTTTCAAATAGACAATGCAGAACGGCTTGAACGAGCTGCCAACCGAGAATAACACTATTCATAGACTAAAAACCCTCGATCTATCCGTTGATCCAGGATCTAGCTTGTCATTTTAGTACTACGTATGTATTTTGCTGTGATAGATTTTGTTGATAAAAGTAATATCGAGCTCGGGATATAGCTGAGATTAGGTTGCTGTCATCGTGGGGAAGCGATACTGTTGCATTCTCTAGGCCAACTGCTACCTACCATCGCCCGCCGCTTGACAGCGATGACATTCGTTCTTTCCATTAGTGCCCGCGCACTACGTAAAGCCTCAAGGCATTTTCCTGGAAGGCGCAGTTACACTTGCTCCTTCTTCGATTTTGGCCCTCAGTCTGCCTTGGTGGTGCTTTCCAAATCTTCAAACAGGTCACATCATGCTTGGGCAACTTCCCCCTGTTCCAACTCCCCCCTCTCAGCCAAGCCTCCATTTTTGCTACTCATCACCTCTTCATTCCAACTCCAAGCAAGCATCACCACTCAAAATTGAGCCCATTCATCGCCGGATACCCCTAAGGAGTTACCGTCCGACAACTTACATCCACTATTGCCCATCTTCAATCACACTCAGAGCGGCGCGTGCTCATTCCGCTCCACCAGCAGCTAGGGTCCTCTGCGCGCTAGCCAAGGTCCCGACTCCCAACAAGGCCCTGTACGCGCTAGAAGGTCCTTCTAGAAGGCCATCCCCGACCTCCTGTTCCTGTTCCTGAACCGGGGCCCTGGAATCCGATCCCCCCATTGACGTCTCCTTCATGACGACAATGCCAGTAACAGAACCGTCGACTCGACTTGACTTGTCACACTCGCACATCAGGAGATGCTTGCTCATGCCTCCCTGCCGCCGGAACACCATCTTGCCGGAATCTCTGGCTGCTTTCGGCCTCAACATCATGCGTGTTTCGACTTCAAAACGCCTGTTACCCTACGCGATGCACGCCTTTCAAGGGCCGTCTGATTGATTGGCATGAGGCATTGAGCACCGCAATCTTGGCCACTCCGAACGGATTGTCAATGCCCGCTCAATAGGGCTGTTCCGGGCACACGCACCCGCACCAGCCACTGTCGATAGAGGCTTCGATATGGGGCGTTCGTCCCTTTGACATATCGTCAGGTTTCAAGCCAAGACACATTTTCTATCTTGGTCCCGGCTCAGAACCGGGTAGGTCCAGTCTGATGCAGTATCGCATCGCATCGAGCTCCATGCTTCTCAGACAAGCAAGCATCTGCGCATATGTCTGAGTTCCCATCTTTTTCGGCGTCATGGCCTTTACCAGAAGCTCTCATTTGCACCCATTATCTTGCCAAGGCAGTCACTAACAGACTCATCTCGGTCACCAATTCTGATGTGGATGTCGCTATCCGTTACCGTTCCTCTCAGCCCTCCCCTATTGAGTGATCCAGATAATCGGTTCGCAGGGTCGATTTTCCCGTTGGCTGGACTAGGCCCATGTTCACGTACCCAGGTGCGCCCTGTCCATGAGCCGCGAGGCCACTTCTGGCTCTAGGCAGTTGTTAGTTGACTGTTGCACGTATCTGGTCCCTGACTTTAGTGCGGGAGCTTGTTCAATCCAGCCACCGTTAACCAGGATGTCGATCTAGCTTGTGCGGAACAACATCATGGCGTGCGCTCACATTGATCAAATCTGGACCAGCCCCGACAACCCGGCGTGCACACTCATCCATCCATGATGGGTTTCTCCCTTCTTTACCATCCAGATTTGCCAAACGGAGGTTCCCGGACAGTGGAGAATGGTTCTGCTTGCGATCTAGTCCAATTGATAGACACGATCCCGGTTGAGCCATCTACTATAGCAAACCCTGGGTTTGTTATAACCCTCCGCTCCACACCGTTACTCCTGTCCTGCACCAAGCACCATAACTGTTTTCTCCCTTGTTGCCACGCCATCAGCTCGGCACCCACTCTCTGTGGCTCTTTCTTTGGAAAGGCGGCGAAAAACCTGACAATGGCCGTTTTGCTGCTGTGTTTCTACGGCTGTTCTTGGCCACCTCAGTGTGGTCTAGTCTCACGCTCTTCAAGCGAAGCGCGTTTCAAGTTGGCATTGTGCCCCAATAAGCACCTCCGCCCACCGTCCTTTCTGTGTCATCTTTTCCAGCAGAGGTGCATTTTCCTAATTGTTCTATGCGCAGGGGCTTTACAATGGCAAATTGCCATCTAATCGGGAGAGCTTGTCTTCAAAGCAATGCTATTGCATTGTGTTCTTATCCTTGCTAGTCATGATGGATGCCAGGGGTGGCTCTTGTTTCTATATCAGGCACCCTGGAGACCTTGCAATGGACATAAGATCGTCAAATTGACCACCCTCCAGACCCTGGCCGTGGTTAACAGGTAGTCTCCGCAGCCCAGCACTTGTCGGACGGGGATTGTTCTCATACCGGACTGGGCAAAATCTCCAAGTGCTTTAACCTGCAGCATGAACGCAGAGAGGCCAGTGATCCACTCCCTCTGCGACCCTGCTCTAGCTACTCCGTCATCAGACGATATAGGCCTGCCCTGGTACTGGCAACGCTTGCCAGGTTACTAGCCCTTGTGTTAAATACGTTTACTGACCCCAGGCCGGGAGCTAAAAGAGATCTTGTGAGGGGAGGTATCCTATCATACAAAATAAAGCATTACCGCTTCTACAAACTCGCCTTCCTATGGACTGCCTTACTCGGTGTAGTAGTGGTATGTCCTAATAGTATTCATCCTAATCAAGTCCTTCTCTTATGCCTTCTCTCTCCAAGACAGCAGCTTCGGATTGAATGCGCATTCAACACACTCCTTTGGACTACTCACAACCGTTACGCTATTATAACTCCTGCCTGAGCTCACCCCCCCAACACGGCCCTCCAACGCCAGTCACCAGCGTCTCACTCAACTACGGAAACGGGAAAGCCTCTGGCCCGGTACCAATCAGTGAAAATTCAGACAATATATGTGGCAAGCTGCTTAGTAGCTAGTAACGCTATCGACTTACACTTCAGACGCAAAATACAACATCCAGAAGCCTAGCTCGACGCACACAAATCACACCGTTTTGGACACCACTAGATAACCCTTTCTCTTCCTCGCCGTAGCCCGCAAGGGCTTCATCCTGTCAAATTCTTTCCATTCAGAGCCCAGCGGCCGTCCAGAGCGGTTCGCTCTGGAGGACCTCATGTATCGGAGGCACGCTGGCGGGCACCTATCGAGTGGGGGATTATACCGTGGACTACTCGGGTCAGGGCTCACAATCAGGACAGCAAAATCAACATCAGCAAGCGTATGATACGTCACTTCATCAGCGTTCACGACACCAGCAGCCTCGGGCCTCCATTCACCATCCTGGAGGCCCGGCTGCTGGTATTCATGGCACTCCCGATCCGCATCACGGAAACCCTCATGTCCAGCACGCAGCGATGGCTCAACACCATCAGCATCCATCGCCACAGATGGTCATGGACCCTTCTCATCTAGGACATCATCGTCTGGGGCCGCCTCAGTTTGGAGCCCCAGGACAAGTCATGGCCCCTATGTACCAGACTCTTTCGACTCCAACACCACCGAATCACCCTCAGCATTCTGTGCCTCCACCCGGCTCTAAACGGCCACGACCCAGTGATCTTGATCTATCTGTTACAGGAATGGCTGACTTGGACCATTCGGACCTCAGCGGCATGCAACAGACACCCCTAGGAGCAGCATATGCTCACGCTGCCGCCGTGGCAGTTTCACAGCCTCAACACCAACCTATACATCACCACCACCACCTCCCCGACTCGGAGCCACCATCCAAAATGATGCGCCGCGACGATGGCTTGGGGGGAGCCCCAAGCGTTGTGGGACAAATTGGAATGCCGGATCCAGCACCTCGCCCCCGCGGCCCTAAACTGAAGTTCACGCCAGAAGATGACCAGCTGTTGATCGAACTGAAGGAAAACAAGAACCTGACGTGGAAGCAAATAGCAGACTTCTTCCCAGGACGATCTTCAGGGACATTACAAGTTCGATACTGCACGAAGCTCAAAGCCAAGACCACGAACTGGACCGACGAGACGGTACGTTTGCCAGCGAACTAACCCTTGATTACCTTGGTGATGTGATTAAAGAATTTTCTGACTTTACCCTTAGGACCAAAAGCTTCGAACTGCCCTTCAGGACTACGAGAACGAGAAATGGAGAATCGTCGCCAATAAAGTTGGCACTGGCTTTACTCCCGCAGCGTGTCGAGAACGGGCTGAGCAGCTAATGGTTGAGGATCCAGCAACTTTGGCGGCTTTGTCACAGTCATTATCACCAGCTGTAGCCTCAAACGCAGAATCCGAAGAGCCCTTATATTCCCATCATCAGCTTCAATAATAAAAGAAAAATAATTGTGCCAGCGGAGGGTTCATTCTATAATCGCGACGCATCAAAAACACCACATTCCCCTTTCAGAACGCTCCTTATTTCTTTACGATCATTCGACCTACGCCCAAAACACATTCGCTTTTGCATTTGGCTACTCTCAGCCATCATAATAACATTACGACAACTTTATCAACGACCCCAAGGCTTCCTTCCTAGAGTTGTCGACTTGAGCACACCGGTTTCAGCCCAGGTATTGCACAACGCACCCACGACTTGTTTCTTTTATCCCTGTATTAATTTCTTTTGTTCCGTGCTTACAGGCCCGTTTCCATTGTTTGTTTCGTATTCGAGACTGGCCTTTTTTTGTCACAAACCCTTTTTTTAACATTAATCATACTTCACTTCCCCATTCCCCTTCTCAAAAAATTGTCTTGTATTTCGTTTTGTTACGTCTATGATCTCCTATGTCGCTTCACGAAAAAAACTATAGACCTGGGAGCCCCGGAAAAGGAGAAAGAATTATTTACATGCACTTAATATTCCCCATCCTTCAGCCAGGGGAAACCGTCCAATCGCTTGGGATATGTGGCTGATCACACTTTCTTGTCATTTATTACCCTTATCTTATAACTATATTCTACCTCTTAATCATTTATGTACGGGAGCAAAAGCAGGATCATGGGCGGAGCAGGTTTCCTTTTTTGGCGCAGCGTATTTTTCGGGTTTGTGTATGTAGAACGACGGACGAACAGGAGCATATTGTGATGTTTCTTGATACCACAGAAGAGGAAACGGAGCATGTAAGCGTAGAGCACGAAAGGAAAGGCTGGGGCTGGGGGTGGCTGGATTCGGATTCGGGAGACGAAGTCCAGTATAGCTACAGTATCGGGGTGCCATGATTCAGGAACACTTGGAAGACGAGGGCGCTAGATAATAGAAGACAAGATCTGCTCGATCATCATCAGAATCACGCCATGAGGCTCCTCTCTCTCAGGTCCAGAGTCGTGACGCTAGAAAGATGAGAAAATGGAACCGGTTCAACTCGACTCCGAACGTTGTGATGCCCTATAATTGAAGCCTTGAAACGATATATAACGCCCAAACTGCAAAGGTTCCCTCGGATCTGGCTCAGAGCACCCCCTGTATGCTTTGTCTCACCGGAACCGGTCTCCACAGTTGAGCTAGACGAAACGAAAGTGTTTATGCTTTAAATCCCTGCCACACTCCGCGCATCTTGTCCCTGCCCATGAGATGTAGGCATGTATGTAGTATGTATCTATGCATGTATAGGGGGGTCGCTGCGATCAGTTATGATATAGGTAGGGTAAGGCGGGACTTTGCCACGTAGCTATCTGTCTGTAGAGAGAGAGACAGTGCTGCTGCGGCACAATCGCCATGGTTGCCGACTGGCGGGGGCCAACCCTGAAGAGAAAGGCTGCCAGCGAGCGGATGGAGCCGATGAAACGGAGGGCAAAGGGCCCTTTGGGTGTCGTGTCACCTGTGGCTTTAAGGCGGTCGAGTCCATACCACCGGTGTCCTCGTGATGTTAATACTTTGTCGACAGGCTATATGACCAGAAGAGTGCAGAAGGCCCGATCTTGGCTGTGATGGAATGAGATGAGTTGATGGGATGGTGCTTTGTTGTTTGCCTGACCTTGAGAGAGGGACCCGCCTGGTTCTGATTAACTTGTTGCATTACACCGCATGGGATGCGAGTCACGGCGCTAAACGATGGCGTTTTTTTGAACTCGAGCTACGAAGAGTAACAGTTATTTCAGATATGCGGGTGCGCATGCGTGCTGGCTCTGTGATGAGCTGCGTGGTGTCTCATTGTGACGTGTTGGTGAGCAGGAATGGGACAGTATGTATGCATGTGCGAGCGCGCGTCTGTAAGAGACGCGTTGAGCGGTCACACGACGCCAAGTGCAGTCGCACAGCGGTCGAGAGGAGGTAACACAAGATGTAGGTCGCGTAGCTTGCTGTGTTTGGGATGATCTTCATGCTCCGGGGTTGAGGTCGTGTCGAGCCACGGCTATCGAGGTCATCTCAGAGCTGAGAGCATGAAAGAGCAGCAGCTGTGCCACATCTCATCACAGGTAGCTAGTAAGCAAGCAAGCAAGACAACAGTACCTACATGTCGGAGAGCCGGGGAGCGTAGAGGGTTACCGCCGCTGAAACAACTCTTTCGAAATCTCCGATGTGCAGTCTCTAAGCGAGGCATTATGGCTGGCTGATGTTGTTGACTTGATGTAGGTACTGCATAATATCATAAAGCAGACTGCCCGATCTGTGAAGACTAGGCCTGAAACTGGCTTCAAGTCCCGGTTGCTACACTGACGATGCGTGATAAAACTTGGGGCACGACACCCCTTCCCAGTCTTGGTCATGGATTTGTCAACCCCCCGTGGACCGAGACTTTTTGACCCATCCCAGGGCTATAACGGTCTGAGTTTTCAGGTCACATCGGCGGCCAGAGATGGATAGGATAGAGAGGAGAGGAGAGGAGAGGGAGGCTGGGTCGATATGACGGCGGTGTTTGGTGACGATGCATTGCGACGCTGAACTTGGTTAAGATGCCTGCATGTTTCTTTTTCGCCCCACGAGATAGATGGGCTTTAAAAACGTTTGTTTCATCTGGTTGGCAGAGAGGTTTTCGAGAGGGTTAGCGCGAGTCGATAACCACCTGTCTTATGGGCTATATAACTCAGTCTTATAAGTTGGGTTGAGTTTAGACCCATGGCAATCGAGACCCAGGAAGAAACAAACACAGCCAAACAAAACGAAACGAAACACGCCACTTCCGGGAATTCCCAGTTGCCTTGTCAAATGCGACAGGACATATCCCCCAATGCGGATGTGAGCCATGTTAATTCATTATCTCGTGCTGGCTTCTCTTGCAAGGATGCAGACGTTGGCCCGGAGCCGATCACAACCCTGGTCAGCCAAAATCTGCCAGGTGCCTATTTGGACAACACTCATGGCCCATGCTCATCCAATGTGCGGAGGGAAGTTGGATTGACCACAACCGATGGCAGGGCACGTCCCCGGATCTCCAATAGCCATGACTCTGTCATCATTTTCCTGCATCTGTCCCGGAACCGTTGAAGCAACTTCCGAGTTGATCCACATCTAGGGTTCTGCCAGCCTCCACCAGCTCGACCAAGGTGCCGTGGCCCGTAACGTCTAGTCCCGGGTCTAGGAACGCTGCCATCTCAACTAGCCAGCCGTTGAAGTCCCTGATCTCGGTTGATCTGCCGGCACGCACGTCTTGCAGCATGGAGCTTGTGTTCTCCCTAACTTTGTGACCCACTCGATAGATCATGTCCTTCAGCTGAGGATGTGAGAATCTTTCCTGCAGACTCTTGGGGGAGAGATCGATGGCCGTCTCAGGCTCGCCTGGTAGACGTCCTTCCTGCCGTCCAATGATTTCTGCGCTGCTCTCGTGGGCCACCAGAAGTTGGAGCACTTGACTTGCTTCGCTTAGAAGCTGGTCAATGACTCGTGCGAGAACTCCATCTGTTTCAGTGAATAGAGCTCCATTTTTGCAACCCAGAATAGCTGTCAAAGGGTTGATTACCGCGTTAACGACGAGCTTTTCCAATTGCAGAATCCAAAGCTCCCCTCTAGGCACAGACCTAGCCTCTAGGTGAGGGGCTTCTAGTAGCTGCTTGACTAAGTATGCTGTCTTCCCAAGCGAAATGGAGTTCGGGAGAACCGCTCCGACGACAACATCAGCTTGGGAGGCATGAAAACTTTTGAATGTTCCCTGGGATGTCACTCCATGGGTCGTAACACAAGCTAAAAAGTTGGGCTCATGGCTGCTATGATAGCGATGGGAAACGTATAAGGATCCATGAGGAGGCCACAATTTCGACATTCCGTTTTGAGCGAATAACACAGTGCTGTTTCGGTCCAGGTATCCTCGAACTCGGTCAACCTGTGGCAGGGCAGCTGAAGCCTTGGTCAAGACGATGAGGTTCTTTAGCTTTTCGCCATCAGCGACCTCCCGCACTGGGCCGAAATCCGGCTCATTCTCTGTCCACCATTCAATATCGAAGTTCTTGTTCTTCTCGAGCTTGTCCTGACGCAAGATTTCAATGCCGTCGCTCTCGATCCATTGCTCCAGGAGCTCCTTTCTGTGAACAACCAATGTGATTGGGGGCCTGTCAGGCGCTTGGGCCAGTGAACTTGCAAAGAGGCGGCCTAAGTTACCTACTCCTAGGACGTAGATGCGCTGGTCGGAATCACCAGAAGCAGACGAGGTTGAAGGGTCAGAATCATGGTAAGAAGCAAGGTTTGACAGGTTCCATGCAAAGAGCGTAGGGGTCGGCCTTACGTCATTGCAACATACTTCGAGCCATGAGGGTCTCTGAGAATACATCCTGACTGAAGCGACTGAAGCGACTGAAGCGAGAGGCCAAATCCGGCGTGGACGGGTAGCAATCTTGAGGCGGTGAGACTGATTAAAATTGAACAAGATAGACCGCATTTTGAACCCTAATAGATTGGAAAGTCTGACTGTATTATACGAGGACCGGTAGTGCCGGCACTTGCAGGAAACGATGGGCTCGTCGTCAGTCGATCAGAGACGCTAGAAGTGTCGTATGTTGCTGATGGAGACGGGCTGGGCTTTGTCTGTCATTGGGAAGCTGAAGACGGGACCCAATTGGGAGAGGTTTATCGGACCGATAGTGAAGACATAGCTTCTATTGAGTTTGGAGAGTGGGATAACCCAGAAAATGGAGATTTGTTATGGTTCGACTATATGCAACTCATTGTGGATGTAGTTGAAAATAAGGAAGGTGGTGATCTGAACTCAATGCTGGGGCGGGTGGAGTTGGTCTCACAGTGTAGATAACAAGGTTGAGATGATTGCACTGTATTTCCAAGACAGCAGGCTACCTAACTGTAGTCACTGCAGTAATTCAGCCTCGAGATCCTTGTATAGCAAATCAAACTACCTACTTTAGTATAGTTAGCACTGATATAATGTTGACATACGTTTAGAGCAAATTACAGTTTGAAGTGTCTTTTCAACACACACTTAGAGCCGTGAAGTGGTTAACAGCTCATGCCTACACTGAGCCTTAACAAGTGCCCGACTACTACCTTATGGCTCGGTCGCACCATAGTTGAAGACAGAATAAAAGAAAGAATATATACAACAATAAGCATAAACTCTAAAGCAACTAAACTTGACTGTCTTTCTGCCAATGATGTCCCAAGTTATTGCCAGTTGAGGTGCGCATCGATTTCCAATCAACAGAGACCCGCTTGGCGCCTGGATTCCTGTGCGCACCAATCAGCACACGTTTCTCTCACTTTTAGCACGCCCTGTAGCCTAGACTCGTCTTTCATCTTCACTTCTTCGACGTCATTACAGCCTATTATTTGCGTGCAAAGGCGACTTCGACTTTTCGCAACTGATTGATATTATCCTTTCTTCACCTTTCCCTCCAAGGTTCCAGCCTCAGATAAATTTTCAGATCTGCTAAGATATTTCAACGAAGCTAGAAGCGCCTAATCAAGTGCAACGTAATCCGAACAAATTCTGTGCATTCTCATTCACGCACGTTTTCAACCTCCTGTCATTACCCGCAAGTTTCAACCCATCTCAAGCTTTCGCTGAATCATGAAGATGAGGACTCATCAGTGATAAATCACGATAACCGGCTATCTTCTTATTTCGTAAAGCGCAGAGTCGACTGCTCAATTTCTCCTTACCCGAGAGCACAAGAAGCACACTTTCGTGAACTCTGCAACCAGCACGTCTTTCACCATGGCATCTGAAGATGAGGCCTCAGATAATCGAGAAGTCGACAAAGCAGCACTTCTTGATCGAATGGTTGCTGCTGCACAGCAAAGCGCATCTCAGGATGAAGAAGTCAAAGAAGAGCAGCCGAGCACCGAAGGTCTTAACGAAGAAGATGCTCTGCGCAATTTGACTGGCGCCGTAAGAGATCAGAATGACCTGGAACGCGACATCACTCTCCAAGCCAATGCCGCAATCAACGAAGCTGAGGACAAGAAGGATCAAAACCGCATCGAAAAGTTGGAAGCCACCAAGCATCGGCTTCAGCTTCAACTGGACAAAGAGAAGAAGCGCCTAGAGAAGGTTGCTCACAGCAATGTCTACCAAACTCGAAACATCCAGAAGGAAATCGCAAAACTCGAGGAAGAAATCAGACAAGTGAGCAATGACATATCTGATTTCCAGGCACGAATAAAGAAGCGCCATGAAGAAAGCTCTGTGGACGACTCAACCAAGTCCAAATCTACTAGGCTTCCTGGTGAAAGTCACCGCGACTTTCTGATTCGAACTGGAAAGATTACACCCTTTGCCAAGATTGGTGGACCACGACCTGCAGGAATTCAAGGCCAACTCGCCGACACGATTCTGGAGGCAGAAGAAGAGGCAGCAGCCGAACAGCTCGGAGGAGAGCTTGAAGGGCCTGCTTCGCATCAACGACTTCGCAGACCTGGATTTGCTGATGAGCTTGACTCGGAACCCGAACCCCCTCAACCTGCCCCAGCTGTTGAGAGTGAGTTCTCATTAAGACCAAGGAAAAAACGTCGCGTTCAAAAGGAGCGTAGCCCGTCTGCGGATTTTGAACCCGAAGCATCCGGTTCTGAATCTCACGACAATGATGTCTGGAAGCAAGGGAACGAGGATGATCTAATTAGAGAGCAACGTCGTCAGAATAAAGCCAAGGCCAAGGCTGCCGATCAAGAGCAGATCGATCTTAGTAAGATCGACGATGGCAATGAAGCCCATTTCAAGGCCCGTTTGAACGACTGGGTGACTCGAAGAAGTCGTGCACGGAGGGCACGGAAGCAAGCAGTCGACGTGTCTGGTGATACTGAAGAGAGCGATGAAGAAGAAGAGGAATGGTTTAAACCGGCCCCTGACTTTCCCGACTACGATTTTGGTGACGATCTGAAACTGCCTGGAGATATTCACCCGTCGCTCTTTGGATACCAAAAAACAGGCGTACAATGGCTTGCCGAACTTTATAAGCAGAACGTCGGGGGCATTATTGGTGATGAGATGGGTCTGGGAAAGACTGTACAGCTTATTGCCTTCATCGCAGCTCTCCACTACAGCAGAAAGCTGCACCGTCCTGTCATTGTTGTTGCGCCTGCTACACTTCTGCGACAATGGGTGAGCGAATTTCACCGCTGGTGGCCACCACTTCGCGTGTCCATCTTGCATGCTTCTGGTAGTGGTATGATGAATCCCAAGTTCGAAGACGAGTATGATCTGGATCATTACCAGCCATTAGCCACCAAGTCAGAAAAGGCTGCTCAGAGAATCGTCAACGGAGTCGTCAAGAGTGGGCATGTCTTGGTAACGACTTACACCGGTCTTCAGACGTACGCCGAGACTTTGCTGCCAGTTCAATGGGACTACGCAGTTTTGGATGAAGGACACAAAATTCGCAACCCAAACGCCGAAATTACTGTTACTTGCAAAGAACTCAGCACACCGAACCGTGTTATTCTCTCGGGAACACCAGTCCAGAACAACTTGACCGAACTGTGGTCACTCTTCGACTTCATTTATCCTATGCGGTTGGGAACCCTCGTCAATTTCAGAGCCCAATTCGAGATCCCAATTCGTCAAGGTGGTTATGCCAACGCCTCTAATCTGCAGGTTATGACAGCAGAGAAATGCGCAGAAGCATTGAAAGAGACAATCGGAGAATATCTACTTCAGCGTTTGAAGGTCGATGTCGCAGCCGATCTCCCCGAAAAGACAGAGCAAGTGTTGTTTTGCAAATTGACTGATGGCCAGCATAAGGCGTACGAGACTTTCATTAAATCGGATGAGGTCTCGGCCATCTTGAATCGAAGGCGACAATCACTTTACGGCATTGACATATTGCGAAAGATCTGTAACCACCCAGATCTGCTCGACAAGACCCTTGCAAAGAAAGCTGGCTACGATTTTGGGAACCCCAAGCTATCTGCCAAATTGCAGCTCACAAAGGATCTACTACAAAAGGTCATGATCCCTAATGGACACAAGACGCTCCTCTTCTCGCAAGGCAAACAAATGTTGAACATTATCGAGAAATGTATCAGCGAATGTGGAATCTCTTACGTGCGAATGGATGGAGAGACACCCGTCGACCAGCGTCAGCCAATGATCGACAGATTTAATGAAAGCCCGGATATTCATGTCTTCCTTATGACAACTCGTACTGGAGGATTGGGAACAAATCTCACTGGTGCTGATCGCATCATCATCTTTGACCCTGACTGGAACCCTTCAACAGATCTCCAAGCTCGAGAGAGAGCATGGAGACTCGGTCAGAAGAAGCCGGTAAAAATCTACAGACTGATGACAGAAGGGACCATCGAAGAGAAGATATACCATCGCCAAATTTTCAAGCAGTTCATGACAAACAAAGTTCTGAAGGATCCAAAGCAGCGTAGCAGTTATGATCTGTCAGACCTCTACGATCTCTTCAGTTACAACACAGGGGAAGACGCGAGTGCTAATCGAAGCGAGCTCTTCAAGAAGGCCGAAGTTGAACTTCCTACTGGAGATGGCGAACAGGGGCAAATGTCAGAATCAGCTCAGAATGTGGCAGGCGGAACAGATGTGGAGAGCAAAGAGCTCCGACAGATGGGCCTGGTAGCTGCTATGGAAGACTTTCGAGAAGACAAGTCTGTCCACGATGAGAAACGCATGTTGGACGGGATCTTTGCAAAGTCAGTCAACAATGCCTATGACCACGAGGCTATTGTGAACGGGCCTCAGAAAGCAAAGGCAGACATTTCTGTTCTGCAACAAGAAGCCAACATGGTAGCCCGTCAGGCTGCAGCACACCTTCGCCAAGCTGGCGCAGAGGCACGAAGGGTTCCCATAGGCACTGTTACATGGACTGGTGAGGTCGGGCAGGCAGGCCGCCCAGGGGCTAATCGTCGCCGTGGAGGACCAAGCTCAGCAGCCATCATGAGTAACTTGGCAGAGCGCCAGGGTCTCGATACAGGGAGTGGGGGAAGTTCTCGTTCAGGAACCCCTGGTGCAGACAAGAACCTAAAGTCCAAAGACTTTGTGGCCATGATCAAAACATTCATCAACCGCCACAACGGTCGAGTCCCCAGCAAGATGCTGGTAGACCACTTTAACCCCTACTGCCCAGGCAAGAAGCAGAGCGACGAGTTTAAAGCTGCTTTAGACAAGGTTGCAGTATTGAACAAAACTGGAGGTGCCGGTAGAGGAATCTGGACACTCAAGCCAGGTGTAAAATAACTGGGATAACAAGGCATGATTTGGCGAGGAGTTCAGGAGGCATCAAGATCATATATAGTAGACATAGCGGCTTATAAGTGTAAACAATTGCTTTTTATCTCACATCATCGTATATCGTCAACCATACAGCTGCAAAGCATCACATCATGGAACAAATCTGACAAGAGGATGATTCATAGGCCTTCTTCGGGCGAATTCATAACTGTCTACTGCGTCCTAACCCATAACCTGACCAGGCTCTGCAGTGTAGACTGGAGACCAGGCGAAAAAGCCGTTCTCCTCGTGATTCTCAACGCCACAGAGAAACCAGATAGCGAATCTCCTGTCGGATCCAAGCCACCCCATGAGCGAGTAGCTTAGAGACGACGACCACGGCGACCACCCTTTCTGCGGGTAGAGTCGGAGGGAGTAGGGGTAACGTCCTCAATTCGGCCGATCTTCATGCCAGCACGGGCGAGGGCACGGAGAGCGGACTGGGCACCGGGACCGGGGGTCTTGGTACCGTTACCTGCACGTGAATTAGAACGACTGGTCTGAGTGAGGGGCACTCCCAATTGAACTTACCACCAGTGGCACGGATCTTGATGTGAAGAGCGTTGATGCCAAGCTCCTTGCAGCGGGCAGCGACGTCCTGGGCAGCCAACATGGCAGCATAGGGGGAGGACTCGTCACGGTCGGCCTTGACCTTCATACCACCAGTAACACGGGTGATGGTCTCACGGCCACTGGAATCACCCAAGTTAGCCTCATTGAACCATACAACACAGCAATTTCTCCTTCAAGTTTTCATGTTCCTTATTCACGGGCAGACGAACCTCAGATCGGTGACGTGGACGAAGGTATCGTTGAAGGAGGCGAAGATACGGGCAACGCCGAAGACCAGCTCGCCTGTTGAAACAATTTCGTTAGTCCATGATCTCTCTCTCTCTCTTCCTCAATCTGCTCGAGAGTCGTCCAAGGGTGGTCGCATACCATCGCGAACGGAGGGTCCGAGGGAGATGTTCTCCTGGGGAGCGCGGGTGGTGGTCTTCTTGGGAGCCATTTTAAAGGGATGGGCGACTGCTGGTTATTTCGTCACTTGGCGGTTGAGAATGAGGATCTCCAAATGTTATTTGGATGCGATGCGCCCAAAAAATTCCATGGTGCGAGGGCTGATGGTCCGTGCACAGTTGGGGTTTGCAAAACCCTAAGGCGGATCCACTGGAAATTTCGGCAGAAAATTTCTGTTAGCAAAAAGGCGGGCGTTCCCCTTCTGCAACCCACGCTTCCGACCGACAACCACTAACCGACCTCTCCAACAGCCGTCGCCGACAAAATGGGTGCTACGTATGTGAATCCTCCCTGAGGACGTGGACGATATGGGCAGATGCCCTGGTTCTCGAGATTTCTTTTGCTTTGCGGATTGCCGTGGTCCTCTCGCTGGAAAGTCACGGTCTCTGAAAAGAGTCGTTGACCGCCAGCTCGATCTTTCTTGAGCTTCTCCCTCAATTGTCCTAGGCTTGGAACACAGTTTGGGCATTGAGAGATGCTGCTTGGGGTGTTGGAGATGAAGATGAAATACTCTTCTTTCCCAAAATCATTATCGTCGGATTGCACGCGGTCGCTGAAACACGCACCACAAACCAATTCTTCGAATATCTTTCTTGAACTCTTATGTTTGAGGCGTTGTCGGATGAGCGGTCAAGGAAATCACCTCGATCCTCGCATCTTGGTCTTCCAGCTCACCGATTAAAAACATCTTTCGAGTTAGCCAAGCAGAGAATGCTGCATTGCAACAGTTCTCGCACCGGCGCTCTGTTCCATACCACGTCCTGTGGTATCGTGGACTGCGAGCTAATCTGATTCTATAGCGTTCCTACCAACGACCAGATCCTGGTCCCCGAGACCCTTCTCAAGAAGCGCAAGTCTCAGGAGAAGGCCCGCGCTGAGCGCACCGACGCCATTGAGAAGAAGAAGGCTGTAAGTACTATTCTCTTTTTACACTGGCACTATGATGGAAAACATACATTCATCAACTAGACTCCGGTCGATGCTGTTGATAGTTAACCTTCTTTCGGGTCTGACATTGCCTGACTGATTCCAATTATTTCTTGAACCACTTGCAAGACATGGACTAACCAGTTTGAAATAGGCCAACAAGGAGAAGCGTCAGGTCATCTTCAAGCGTGCTGAGAAGTACGTCCAGGAGTACCGCGATGCTGAGCGTGAGAAGATCCGTCTTCACCGCGTCGCCAAGGCCGAGGACTCTGCTTTCGTCCCTGCCGAGGCCAAACTGATCTTCGTTGTCCGCATCAAGGGTATCAACAAGATGCCCCCCAAGCCCCGCAAGATCCTCCAGCTCCTCCGTCTCCTTCAGATCAACAACGGTGTCTTCGTCAAGGTCACCAAGGCCATCACCGAGATGCTCAAGGTCGTCGAGCCCTGGATCGCTTATGGTTACCCCAACCTGAAGACCGTCAAGGAGCTTGTCTACAAGCGCGGCTACGGAAAGGTCAACAAGCAGCGTGTTGCCCTCACCGACAACGCCATCGTTGAGGAGAACCTCGGCAAGTACGGCATTGTCTGTGTTGAGGATCTCATCCACGAGATCTACACCGTCGGCCCCAACTTCAAGCAGGCCTCCAACTTCCTCTGGCCCTTCAAGCTCTCCAACCCCACTGGTGGCTTCCGCCCCCGCAAGTTCAAGCACTTCATCGAGGGTGGTGACCTTGGCAACCGCGAGGAGGCTATCAACGCTCTCGTCCGCCAGATGAACTAAGCGTTGGTTTCTTCTAAACAAAAAGGGGTTTAAGGGATCGGTCGTTAGGACCTAACGGATTCAAAAAAGATTTGCATTTGACTGCTCGGCGTTCTTATCATGACAGGGGAAATGGCAATTGATACCGTGATTAATGACACCCGAGTTTTCAAATTATTCTACCAGTGATATCTTGTGATGTGAAGCAATTGTGAAAAGTTTTCTCACGTGCCGTCTGCATGCGCCATACATGTGAGGGGTATTAATAATGCCAATTATACATGTGGAGAGCCACTTTTAAATCTATGGATCTTGAATCTTGTTTCCAAAGATTGGGTAGGTATTCTACATCTTGATATCAAAGCTTGTGCCACAACCACAGCTACTGGTAGCAAGTGGGTTATCAATGATCTTGAACTGCGAGCCGATCAACTCCATTGTAAAGTCGACTTTGCTGCCCTTGAGGAGGTCGAGAGACGGCTCGTCTAGAATGATCTTGGGGCCTTCTTCCGAGGTTTTGGCCGGATCAGCGTCATCGGGAATGTACTGGAAAATGGTATCGTCCTCGTTCACGATGGATGACCACTCGGCAGCGTCTTTGGCTGGCAAAGTGACAAGGCTCATGAGATATTGGAAGCCGTGGCAACCACCGCTCTCGACTTGAATCCTTAGGGCGAGATTCGGGTTGCCATCCTTTTCCATGATTTTGTTGAGACGCTTCGAGAGTCAGCAATGTCTCCATGATATCTTTCCTTCTTGAAATTACCTTGGCAGCTCGTTCAGTAATCTCCAGCATCATCTCATTACCATCCTCATCTTGTTGGGGATTCAGTATAGCCCGTGTCTTCTCTCGGATAGCAGTAGTCGAGAATTGCCTCGTAGCTGTCTCCCTTGACTTGAAGTCCCACGATCGTCTCGGATGAGCATATGTTCTGGATTGTGCAATGGTGATTTGAGGAGTTCGTAGTCGAGATGGGGGAGTGCATCGTGGAATAAGGAACTCGAGAGGCGTTGAGGTCTGGGGCGTCGTTGTGTAGCTTCGTCGTGCAAGTTGAATAAAAGAATTGGCAGTCGATTGCGCATTAGCGCAGTGAACTCGAGCCATTATGGAGGTAATAATTTGAAGGAATTGAGGTTGTAAAGATGATGTTGGAGGGAAGTGGAATTACGTAGCGCATCGATGCTGAGAAATCCATGTCACAAGCCGATTCCGCTTGCCTCCCGGAGCTCGAAATTCTTCTACGGCCCGGAGACCGAGAGAACCTGGAGGGCAAGGTCCGGCTCAACGACGGATAAGACTGTTTTACCGCCGTTGTATTCCGAGCTTCAAGGAGCATCTTTATATGACAACATTATGATAAGGATAAATTGATCATTTGAATTTCAAAAGCTTTGTCGAGTCCTTGTTGTTCTATCGTCTGCCTTTTTATTCTGATGCAATTTTGTTATGCTGTGGTTTGTCAAAGAATTTGCACCGTTGACTGCCCGTGTATAGGTAAAGGCGGGAGGGCACAGAAGATGACTGTAGACTTTCGGCTGGCTACGTATAACTCTATTCACCACCGTAACTACTATTTTCTCATAATCGCTAGTCCAAACCAGATAATATGATGAATATATAGAACACACTATCTAAGGTCCTTACAGATTTCATATCTGTAAGTTAAGTTGAAGCCCGTGACTCATGTCATCTCAGCCACTTACAACCAATCTGTGGCTGTGCGCCTATCAGCTCGGTTGCCCCAGCCCCACCCTAACATCCCACACTGAATGAATTTTGTTTTTGGAAGGAACAACCCCGCCCACTGACTTGACTTGAGCCAGGCCAGCCCAACAGACAAGTTTCAGTGCCAAATAATTTGCCCAGCATGTCTCGATTTTTCCGCGGCGGCGACGACAGCTCTAGCGACAGCTCCAGCGACGAGGAGGAGCTCTACTCCGAGGAGGAGGAGGAGGAGGAGCAGCAAGACTCCCAGGAGGATTCTTCCGAGGCCGATAGCGACGACTCCAGCAGCGATGACGAGGGCGGCCGAGGAATCAACAAGTTCTTGAAGGACGCATCCTCCGATAGCGAAGATAGCGACGATGAAGTACGAGCCAAAGTCAAGTCCGCCAAGGATAAGCGCCTGGATGAGTTAGAATCTTCCATCAAGCAAATCGAGAACGGTCAAAAGAACGGCGACTGGACACTCATCTCTGCCGGTACGAGAAACACTGTCGAATAATTTGGCAATTTTTTGGTCGAAAATACTAATAAAAACGCTCAGAATATGAGAAGCTCAACCGCCAGGTCGCTAAGCTGCCCGGCAGCAGACCCCCCAAGCCTTACATCCGTATCCTTGCCGAGCTAGAGGACTTTATGAATGAATCTCTTGCTAAGCAGAAGGTTACACCCAAGAAGATGAACGCCATCCAAGCCCGATCTCTCAACGCCGTTAAGCAGAAGGTCAAGAAGACCAACAAGGAATACCAGACCCAGATCGATGCCTACCGAGCGGACAAGGATGCTTTCATGGAGTCCTCGGACAACGAGCCCGTTGCCCCTGCTCCTAAGCCCAAGAAGGTTTCTCTCCAGGTCGACGCTGCTCCTACTGAGGAGGGCGACGACGATGGTTTCGCTACTGTTGGCAAGGGTGGACGCACACTCCAGTATACCCCCGAGAGCATCTTCAAGCACCTGCGAACCATCATGGAGTCCCGAGGAAAGAAGAACACCGACCGAACAGAGCAGATCAAGACTATGGAGAAGCTCCACGAGATCGCCAACACACCCTACCAAAAGATCCGTGTTCTCCTTACCCTGGTTTCTACTCGCTTCGATGTTGGCTCTGGCGGCGCTGCTGCCATGTCTGTCGAGCACTGGAAGGCCGCCGAGAAGGAGCTCTCAAGCCTTCTCCAAGTCCTCGAGGACAACCACGACTATGTTGTTGTCGAGAACGCTGAGGAGTGGGACGACGATGACAAGCCCCCTACCCTGCAGGAGGGTGAGAAGCACATCAAGGTTCCTGGTAGCATTGTCTCTTACATCGAGCGTCTTGATGACGAGCTCGTCCGCTCCCTCCAGAGCATCGACCCTCACACCTCCGAGTACATCGAGCGATTGCAAGACGAGGGTGCTCTCTACAACATCATCTTCCGTGGCCTCCTCTACTACGAGTACCTCCGAAAGGATGACTCTCTTGAGATTCCCCAAGATAGCGTGAACCGAATTGTTATGCGCCGTTTGGAACACGTCTACTTCAAGGTAATTTCCTAGTCTTTCCTTCTACATGGCTTTGCAGTAACTAACATTTCTTTAGCCGGCCCAAGTTGTTAAGACCTTCGAGGAGAACTGCTGGAAGGTTGTTGGCGAGACCGTCGAGTCTGTCATCACCCCCCGTGACCAAGCTCAGAACGCTGGCAACCTCGTCAACGTTCTTTGCAACTACCTGTTTAGCAACAGCGACGGTATTATCCGTGCCCGAGCTATGCTGTGCCAGGTTTACTTCCTTGCCCTCCACGGCGAGTATTACAAGGCTCGTGATATGATGTTGATGTCCCATCTTCAGGAGAACATCCCCAACTTCGATGTGCAGAGCCAAATTCTTTACAACCGTACTCTGGTGCAAGTTGGTCTTTGTGCTTTCCGCAAGGGTCTCGTTTACGAGGCTCAGAACACTCTCCAGGAGATTTGCGGCAGTGGTCGCCAGAAGGAGCTGCTCGCTCAGGGTGTCATGATGCAGCGATACAACCAAGTGTCTCCTGAGCAGGAGCGCCTTGAGAAGCAGCGACAACTGCCCTTCCACATGCACATCAACCTCGAGCTCCTCGAGTGTGTGTACTTGACATGCAGCATGCTCCTCGAGATTCCTCTGCTGGCCCAGACTGGATCATCTCCTGATGTCAAGAAGCGAGTGATCAGCAAGACCTACCGCCGCATGTTGGAGTACCATGAGCGACAAATTTTCACTGGTCCTCCTGAGAACACCCGTGACCACGTGATGCAAGCATCAAAGGCCTTGGCTGCTGGTGAGTGGAAGAAGTCGATTGACTTCATCCACAGCATCAAGATCTGGGACTTGATGCCCAGCGCTGAGGAGATCAAGACCATGCTCTCCAAGCAGATCCAAGAGGAGGGTCTGCGAACCTACCTCTTCACCTACGCCCCCTTCTACGACACCCTCTCCATCGAGACCCTCAGCGCCATGTTCGAGCTTGACTCGACCAAGGTTGCGGCAGTGATCAGCAAGATGATCAGCCACGAGGAGCTCGCTGCCTCTCTGGACCAAGTCACATCCACCGTCATCTTCCGCAAGGGTGTCGAGCTCAGCCGTCTCCAATCGCTTGCTCTCGCCCTATCAGACAAGGCCAGCGCACTTATCGAGAGCAACGAGCGAACTCTGGAGCAAAAGACACAGGGAACATCAAATGCATTCGAGAGACAAGGAGGCCGAGGCCGAGGAGGACAGAGACGGGGTGGTGGACAGGGCCGGGGAGGAGCGCGAGCAGGTGGCAACACACAACGACAAGCTGGTGGAACACAGTTCACGGGCGGTGCGCTTGGAGCGGCTGTCCGGGGTTAAGAATTGGGGAATGAACGAGATGAGGCGTCTTAGTCGTTTGCATTTTGCATGGGATGGTTTCTTTTAATGAAAAGGGGCGAAGATGCGGAAGCACTCGCTACGTGTCACTAGGTCGAAACGGAATATGGATACATAGAACTCGTCAACATTGCTTGTGCTGGTGCTGGTGCTATGATGTGAGATGAGATGAGAGATGACAGGAAGAGTAGATCAAAAGTCTTTACTGTAGCGAACGAATCCATGAGACGAAAGTTATTTGAGCTGCACAAATAGATACCGTCTGAGGGTCTATAGATAGTGAGGATGTCATGTTCAGGTTCATGACTACCAAATCAGTTCACACCGCTTACAACCAACCGTGAAGAGATAGACACGAGACCTGATGTATCTGGATGTAATTCTCCAATTCCACCTCCGAAGCTAACGACTCTTGCATGGAGTTTCGGGCTTTGGGGGTTGAGCGAAGCGCGCGATTCAACGAGACAGACGTGATGACTAAGTTGGCGCGCGGATAAAGACCGAGTCCATCAGTCAGCGATTTCCAATCTCGTCGACTTTTTCCATTGCGGATATGGACGGCTTGTGAGTGGTCCAAAGGGTTCCCAATCTGGAGACATCATGAGGTAGACTCTTCTGTTTTTGTATATTTTAGTGAGATTTCCCGTGTCTTTGTCCTTTTTCCTTTCTATGGTAACATTTCTTTGTTAATCATGAGAGCTATTTGGCGGTTGCAACATTGTAAAAACGTTAAGCCTCTAAACAAGATTAATTCTCAGACGTTGCCACTTGGACCGTTTTCGATACCCTCTTTACGTTTCAGGGTGGCTATATCCGAGAAATCTCATATTTCGACTGCTTCTTTCTTCACGTCTTCAAGTAATAATCAGCAAACAGTCATGTCTGAATCAAAACCCCAAGAAGAGGCAAAGCCTGTTGAGAATGTTGAAACAAAAAAGGAGGAGGAGTTACCGCCGCTGTCGGATCATGAGTTTAAGATCTATAACCGAGCGGCCGACCACATGGAATATTTTGTAAGTCTATCTTCACATCTATCATGTAGGTCTCTTATCTAATGTAATACAGCACAACAACTTTCGAAGATCATGGAACCTCCTATGGAATGCCTGCACCAACAACCGTCGACCCCAAGGCATGTCACTAAAGCAGTTCATCATGGAAGGTCTCCAATTCGCCGAGCATCTCACCATGCACCACAACATCGAGGAGACGTACATCTTCCCCGTGCTAGCCAAGAAGATGCCCGAGTTCCGAGGAGGACGCGCTGAACTTCTCCGCCAGCACAAGCAGATCCATGCGGGTTTGGATCATTTTGAGGAATACCTCAAGAAGTGCAGGACAGGAGATGAGGAGTTTGAGCTCAGTGTGCTCAAGACAAAGATGGAGACTTGGGGTGAGGTGCTGTGGAAGCATCTGGACCAAGAGGTTGAGACGTTGGGGGCGAATAATATGAGGAAATACTGGACCAAGGAGGAGGTGATGAGATTGCCCATGTGAAAGAAGCGTATAAATTGTTATTTAGATGTGCTGTTGATATACGTTCCAACATATAAAGGGAGAATGTGCCATGTGTAGAGGAACTTAAGGCTGTTAGGGGATGTCTATATGAATGAGATAAGAAGGACTTAGATGCTCGGCCGCTGAAGTTAGGTCGGATGAATGAATAACTACTCAGAAGAAATATATAAATTAAACTAGTTATTAAAACGTTCAATAAGAACTGTCAACTTGAGAGCATTTCTTTTGTTAGTCGTATACACGCGCGCTTAGAGTGTGGATCCTGCGATTTTGGAGGTGAGTGGGGATAATTGATATTCCATCCGTACACATCTCGAACCAATTTTCGAGCATCATCGCTATCGATCGACGCCCAGCGACAGGCAGGCAAGATGATGCGCCAAAGTATTAGACCCTTGCGGGCTTTCTCGGTATGAATTCTACTACCAAGTCGGTCCCAATTGGCGCTTCAGCTAACATTCGTGCCAGTCCGAGGTGTCATGGATTGCCCGCCGAACACAGGCCTCACTGTACGTTTTTCTCGCCGAATATCAACTCGCTACGACGATCGATTGCTTGACCACAAATATTGACTGATTTAGGGCCAAGCCAGGAGATCTGGTACCAAACAAAGTAGAGGAGTCTCAAACAGAAAAGGCTCCTGAACGCCGATACCCTCGCTCCCTCCAGGCCCTACACCTCAAGCCTCTAAAGCGCGAGGCCGAGCACGGCATTCCCTCGTGCGATCTCCAGCTCCGATCCTACAGTGTCCAACCCCTCGAATTCTTCTCCGACTTTGCCCTCCGCGCCGCCTACTACCTCGGCCTGCCCGCCTACGGCCCCGTGCCTCTCCCCCGCATCACAGAGCGCTGGACCGTCCCCCGAGACAACTTCATCTTCAAGAAGTCGCAGGAGAACTTTGAGCGAAAGACGCTGAGACGACTTATCCAGATCCGCGACGGGAATCCCGAGACGGTGCAGCTGTGGCTCGCGTACCTGCGCAAGCACCAACTCTACGGCGTGGGAATGAAGGCCAACATGTGGGAGTTTAGCGAGCTGAGCGTCGGGAAGAAGATGGATGCACTGCCGGAGGCGGAGAAGGGTGAGATTGATGCCAAGTGGTCGCATCTTGGTCAGACAAAGACGATTGGTACGGTGGAAAAGGTTGAGGAGTTGCTTAACCAAAGGAGATTCCGTGAGGCTGCTGGCCTGAGGGTTCCTCCTACGACGAGCGTGTAAGAGCGAGTTGAAGACATAGAGAATGAGTTTGAAGTCCTCTTCATAAGGCTCTGAGAAATGGCCGGCCTGTTTGGCATAGATAGGAGGAGGACTTTATGTGTACAATAGCCCATAGAAGGCTCCAATTTTGTAAAATCAACGTTCTGGAATGACAAAAGTAATCTTTACGATGGAAAGGAGTGAAGGCTTTATCAAGATAGTTGTTCCTCATTCTCATTGCAATAACATGCTGGTGCTTCTGAACGTAAGATTTAGTGATACGATATACTTACTGAGGCTATAACCTCACAACACCGGCAAACAATTTTCTCAGACTTCCAAGCACATCCTTAAACGGTAGCAGATGAATTAATTACTATATCTCTTCATATTTCGGTATTTGCCGGAATTCTTGAGCCTTTTCACAACACGAAGAAAGACGCCCCGGTAGATGCATACACAATCTCGAACCACTCACGACTCAACCTCAGTCTCAATCTCAACAGGACTTAACTAGACTCTCTTGATCCACAGACTCAATTGCTCCCATCGAGCGTCATATCAAACATGTTAAAATCAGCAATCACAAAACCTCGAGTGATTTTCTCGGGCATTCAACCAACGGGCATACCTCACCTCGGAAATTATGCCGGCGCACTTCGACAATGGGTTAAGCTACAAGAAAAGCATAAAGAAGACAAGCTCATCTACTCTATTGTAGATCTCCACGCTATAACGACACCTCAGCCGGCGGATGTGCTAAGGAAGAGCAAGAGGGAGGCATTGGCTGCCTTGTTGGCAATTGGTACTGATCCTGAGAAAGTTACTCTGTTCTATCAGTCTTCTGTGAGAGATCCTACACCACCAACTCGCTATATCGTTGCTGATAGGAAAGGTGCCCGCTCACTCAGAACTCATGTGGATTCTCAGTTGTACAGCATCCGTGGGATATTTATCAAGAATGACACAGTGGAAAGTCAGTGGACATGCTAAAAGATGTCAACGTTCAAGCTAACTCTCATTCAGAGCAAACTCAACATTAGTGACAAGTCGAACATGAACGATAAAGCAGCCAGTAACCTTAAGCTCGGCCTGTTTTCATATCCCGTTCTTCAAGCCGCCGATATTCTTGTGCACAGGTTCGTGGTTTACTCATTCCCAGCACAGCACAGCATAGGCTGACACTCATATCTTCAGAGCAACTCATGTTCCCGTTGGTGAAGATCAGAGACAACATCTCGAGTTCGCGCGAGAGTGCGTGACAAATTTCAACGCAGCTTATGGCAACCATCTAGTATCCCCCCAAACTACCACCTGTAAGTCCCAGACTCTCACCTTTGATTCTCTGACCCAGACTAACATGCCATGTACAGCTCCTGTGCAACGGGTGATGTCTCTCCAGAACCCAACAGAGAAAATGTCAAAGTCCAGCAAGTCACCGAAATCACGAATCAGCATCATCGACTCGCCTGAAGAGATCAAGACCAAAATCAAAGCTGCAACAACAGACTCCATCCCGGGGATAAATTACAACAGAGAAGAACGACCAGGAATCTCGAATCTGCTTGATATCATGGCCATTTTCGATCCAGAGGGGAGAAAGGCCCAAGAGCTTGGAGAGCAGTATAGCGATCTTTCACCCAAGCAGCTCAAGGACATGGTCAGTGATGCTGTTATTGGTGGGTTAGATGGTATTCGTGATCGGTATACCGAGCTCCTGGATAAGGGGGATAAGTACCTCGATTCGATTGAGGCAATTGGTGCTGAAAAGGCACGGAAGAGTGCTGAGGAAACCATGCAGGTTGTCCGAGAGGCTGTTGGGCTATAAAAGAATTCCATGTAAAACATTTGTACATTAGAAACTGCTTTTCCGAAGACTACGGTTAGGAAATGGCGGGTATTGGTTTCCACAACTCTTGCGTGAAGCTTCACATAGATGGGAAAGGGGACAAGGGCATTGAATGTCATATCAAATCATACTTGGGAATCGTTGCTAAGAAGAATAAAGTTCGTAGTCCTTTAACACCCATATCCATACCATAACCGATCCCGATGTTCCTCCAACTCTTCACTTCCATCATTCTTTTACCAAGCCATAGAGGTGAGATGGGCGGACTCGGCAGCTGTTTCACGAAAGATGAGGGTTCTACTGTTCAAATTCTTCGTTTGGCATGTTTGTCTGCTGTGGTGGCATGGCTGAGTAGGAATACATGTCGCCCATGTTGCCGTACGGATTCATAGTCGGAGGCTGGGTCTGGCCGTATGCGGCCTGGGGGTTAGGCACTGATTGGTCGGGATACATGTTGGGCTGATTGCGGTAGTCTTGATCGGGAGCGAGGCCATGCCCAGCCATGTAATCACCACCCATTGGATGGGCCTGGTTGGGTGCCTGGGTCATCGTGTGCTGTCCTGGCATTTGAGCCTGACCAGCAGGTGCCGGTTGAGCAACTGCGGTCTGGGTTCGCTTGGCGTGGCTGGATGCTTCTTCGCGGGGGACGATATCGATCAGAAAGTCGAACATGTCAGACTTGGCGAGAGCGGATGCAATGTCTGAACGTTGAAGAGTGCGGCGCTTGTTCTCCTCGGCGTGGATCCAGGCCCTCATGGTCAACTCTGTGATGAAGATCTCGCAACCCTTTGCGAACAAGATGGGAGCCTCGGCGGAGATCATCTTGACCTCGGGGTCGGCCTTCATAACTTTTTTGATGCGCGCAAGCGGTAGCTGATGGATCTTGTAGTCGTGGTTGTCGTTTTCGAGGTGGGAGATGGTGTGTTGCCAGTATGTAGTCAAGATGTCCTTGTACTGACCGGTGAGGCCTTGATGCGCCTGCAAGAGCATTGCCGGGTTAGCGTAATCATTACCATCTACAATGGCATGAGATTATATGAAACGGGCCGACTTACATTTGCCCAAGGACCGGTATAAAGCTCACTGGGCGCGAAACCTTGAGTCGCGAGCTGAACAAGAGATTAGGGCCATGTCAAACAGAGGTTGAAGCTATCACGTCGCGTCGCATCGCGTCACATCATGAGAAGGAAGGGGATTCGATTTACCAAAGCGCTGGCGCCATAATGCCCACCTTGAGAGGCATCATAAACAGGCCTCGCGCGGCCTGCTGCTGGGTTGTTCTCCATGGTTCAATGTGGCGGTTTGTTGTAGAGGATGGAACTCTGTTGGGTGGGATGAAGGAAGAAGGTTGACTGACACAGCTGTTGTGGGGTAAGCCTGCAGGCGCTACTCCGTAGAGGCGGTACCTACCTTACCTATTCACTAATATTGGTCAAGGTCGCAATTGCACCACTGAAGCAGAGGCACCTTCTATGACTGACTTTTGTGATGTTGGCCTGCTATAGGGGCTTTGCTGTTTAAGCCTTTGTTAAGTAAACGCTTTGTGAAAGCTTTTGGGCAGAAGCTTATGTATGTAGGTAGTTTGGGGGGAAAACATATCGTGTCCTGGGCATCGCCTGTGATCACAGCCTAAAGCGTAGGTAACCTTGTACTCACTCTGCAAGCAGCAACCTATCAACTACCTTACGGAGTACTAGCTCGAACCCTCAAGCAGCAAGAAAGCATAAGACTGTGGAAGATGCTGAAATAAGCTCGATAAGGAGTCCCTAGGCTTTGGCAAAACTACCCAAGTTTGTATGCAACTTACAAATTTTATGTAGGATAAGGTAAAGGTCCTATTCCCTGGTACATTAATCAACAGTATCCGTACCTTAGAGCAGATGGAAGCGGCCAGAGTGGGGCTCCTGATGTCTCCACTGCCATTTTTTTCTGCCATCTCTCAACTATTTCTACGCGCTCGTTTCTCGTTCCTTTCACTTCTCTTCTTCTTTTCCCTCTCGGTCGACAGCAGACCATGACAGACATCTCAGATGATCAGGTCGATGAGCTGCTGCGCAAGGCTGAGCAGCGTCTGAAAAATGGCCCTGTTTCTGCCTCTGCTATCGTCTCTTCCACAACCTCAAATGCTGTAGTCGCTGGCGACGCCGCGACAACAAAACAACTTGTCAAGCAGCAAAACTCTTCCTCCAACAGCAGCAGCAAGAAAGATGGCCTGACTGTTCGAGCACCACCTCAACCGCAACTGGGACTCAAGGCCAAGGAAAAGGTAAGAAAAAGAAACTCCCTCCCATTCTATTCCGTTTGCCACTTGCATGAAGAAAATTTATCCCAAACCTTTGTGACATGGGACAGTATCCGTTTTGGATCAAAGGACCATGACAACGTGATCTCTTTATATCATAGTTACTCTGACTTTTACCTCGCGCAAACACTTTTGGCACATCAGCCCAGGAAACTCGCTGTTGAACAAACATGGCTAACAAAATTTCGCAATAGTCTACCGCAGGCCCTGAGTGGTTCGATCTCCCCAAGACGAACATGACCCCCGAGTTCAAGCGAGAGTGGCAAGTCCTCCGCATGCGAGGCATCTTGGACCCCAAGCACCAGAAGAAGAACCTCCGCGCGAGCGCTCCCGAATACTCCCAGGTCGGCGAGATCATCGCCGGGCCGACTGAGTTCTTCAGCGCGAGACTGACGCGCAAGGAGAGGAAGAACACCCTCCTCGAGGAGGTCACGCGGGATCTTGATAGTCACAAGTTCACCGACAAGTACGCCGGTATCCAGAAACAAAAGACCAGCGGAAAGAAGGCATTCTACAAGAACGTTGTAGCGCAACGTCGTAAACGTAATTAAATAATAATATTGTCAACCGAAGAAGCTTGTCTGAGTGATGTCCCTATTCATTTATGCGTAAGGTATGCTATAGTGAATGCTGTAGTAGTGAATGGCCTAACAATTAAGGATAAAGATATTATTTGTAACTTTGCTTCCTTTCACGGTCATTGTGGCTGTCATTTTTCAACCCCCACCAGCCTTGACTCTATGGCGGGGCATGCCTCTGGAAGCCCAGTGATCGCATCGCATCGCATGCTTGAGTGACCTACACAACCCTTCCAACGATGGCCGAAGACCCAGCAGAAGTTGAGAGAGTATGTATAATCGATCTTGTTCTCTTCTATGATTGAACCAATAAAGGAGAAGCTTCTTCTGTCGTGAAGCGCAGCAAATCGCATCGTCTTGACTAACTTTTCTCCCTCTGTAGCTCATTCTCTCACTGTACCAACCGAATCCGCCCGAAGTGATTGCTCAGACCCAAGCAACCTTATCTCGTCTTCAAGGCACTCCTGAAGCTTGGGGCCTTGCCCGTATCCTATTGGAGAAGCCTGATCAGCAGGTCAAGTTCTTTGGCGCACTCACCATCGTCATCAAACTCAATAACGAAAGGTACTCATCTGTGTCTTTGGTTGTTGTTACTGGCCTCTTACTGAACCTCTCTGTAGTTCATCACTCTCACCCGAAGATGCATCTGAGCTGTTACTGTTATTGATTAATCACTACCTGGATACTCTGCGCAGTCGAAGCTCACCGTTGGTTGCCCGGAAACTCGCATCAGCCCTTGCGACCTTTTACATCAACTTTCACCAACTATGGAGTCGATTCATTCGCCATCTCATATTCTGCTTAGTCTCAGGCCAGTCGTGTCTACCAAGTGCCCTCGATGAAGGACAAGGACCCGATACAGTTTCGCTTATGGAGCGCATGGAACCATCACAAGCACAGGCTGCTCTGTGGGTATTGACCAACGTCTTCGATGAGGTTGCCAAGATCAACCTGAACTCGGTGCAAAAGTATGTGCCTCGTGCTCGACTGTTCTGTTTCCGGCTAACATAATGGAAGTATCGGTATCTATGGTTCCATTTTGGAGAATAGCTCTGATGCAGTGGCTTTGATGAGTCGCAGCATGTCACCTCAAACGACAACGGAAGAAGCCCATGAAGACGCAATTCGATGCTTACAGGTAAGCGCCCACATTCATCTCTGCCGAAGGTCACTGACGAAAAATACAGTCGTGGGTATGGTTCGCTCAAAAGTCATCCTCCAAGGATACAAGACTCTCGGAACCCATCGGACCCTTGATCACGGCAGTAATCACCTCCTTGACAGTCGACGAACTTTACAGCGTGTCAGTCGAGCTAATGGTCGACCTGCTATCCAACTGCCTGATGTTTCTGAGCGATACCCATTTTGACAACCTTGCTCACCTCTTTGACTCCCCCTGGTCTCAGCGTCGCTATGAGAAACTAGTGCAAGGAGACTTTGAGTTTGACTCTCTACAATACGGCCTGCTCTTTCTGGCCTTTGGAGAGGCCAAGATTGAGAGATTCATGCAAAGCGGAGACAGCAGGAGTGAGAAACTGCTCTCAAATCTATGCGGTCTACTCGCTGCTCGAGGTTATGTTGTTGAGGAGGACAGGATCTTTGTCCCAGCTCTCGAGTTCTGGCTGACGTATGCTGAGACATTGACTGATCTAACGTATTCAGACGAGGAGTCAGCTGGCACCTGGGTCCCTCGAGCTCGTTCCCATCTTCTGCAAGCTGTTTCGAATGCGTGGCAGAAAATCATATACCCGCCTGCTGAAGAATTCCACTCGTGGGACTCAAGCGAACGGATAAGCTTCCATGATGCAAGAAAGGATGTAGTCGATCTTCTTCAGTCCGTCTTTACATTGGTTGGACCGCAGCTCGTGTCTACCTTTGCGGACCTTATTCTGAAAGCTTTGTCTGAATCGTCATGGCCTCAGCTCGAAGCAGCGGCCTTTTGTCTGGGTGGACTTGCCGATTGTATCAGCGAGACAAATAGAGGTGACGATGCTCTGTCCGTGGTTTTCAAGTCATCTCTGTTCGCCATCTTGCGTTCAGGCCAGTCCGAGATTCCTCCCAAGGTTCAGCAAACTTGCGTCTCTCTGATTGCCCGCTACACAGAGTACTTTGAGCGCAATGTTTCCGAGCTTCACCCCGTGCTCAACTTCATCTTTGGCGTGGTCGGAGAACATGCAATGGCCAACGCGGCAGCAAAGTCCATTCACAGATTATGCGGTTCCTGTCGCGGATATCTTCATACAGAAGCCAACAGCTTTCTCAACGAGTATCAGAGCCTAGTATCCGGAAGGCGACTTGACTGCGGCGCTAGCGAAAAGGTAGTTGGTGGTATTGCATCAGTCATCCAAGCGATGCCTGATTCAAACCAGAGGTATTCGGCGTGTGGCCGCCTTCTCGAGTTTGTTCAGACTGATGTCCAGCATTCTCTGGACCTTCTAAGATCCTACGACGGCAGCCCGATGCCATGCTGTGCTGTTTACGCCTGCTCATATGCTGCCCCCGATGAGAGCCCTGCCCTTCACACCGCACTGAAGTCTCTGAGATGTCTGGCCAGCATTGGGAAAGGTCTCCAAGCTCCAGCCGAGTTATCGGTTGATCTGGAGAGTATCAGGCCCAGCACTCGAGTCATAGATCCCCATCTTGCTCAGCTCCAAGGAAGCATCATGTCGATGATCAGCCAGATTCAAGAGGCCTTCAACACCAGCGGTGAGGTTGTTGAGCTCATCTGCAGTGTCCTACGCAGTGGATTCTCCGAATCTGAACCTGGTCCCTTTGTACTGCCACCACAGAGTGTTGCACAGTATTTGACGAACCAGAATCTTGAGACACCAAGAGTTGGCCTGCTCGTCAAGACTGCCTGCTCTTTCGTCAGCTCCCTTGAACATGATGGACTCGACAACCAGCAAGACATGTTGAACTCTGTGCTCCTCTGGGTAATTGGATTGCTTAAACAGCTACCTAGTAGGTTCTGCCGCCAACACCCAGTACTCAGCTAACCATGAACTTCACAATAGATTATGAGGTAGACACCGAACTTACACAAAACGGCATCGACTTTGTAACACGCCTTTTGAACAAGCGCCCCATTACTTTACTTCGTCTCCAGCCTTCCGATGCTGCCGAATTCTTCTTTCTCTTCACCCTTCAGGTACTGGACGGAAAGGAGCCACTCCCGAAAGCAAGCGCTGCAGAGTTCTGGGTAAGATCGGCCGTTGACAGTTGGACACCATCACCAAAGCTAACACCGGATAAACAGGCTACCTTTGTCAGCATCAAGTATGAGTCTCAGGAACTCAATGATGTTGCCCAGCAGGCTATGCAAATGCTGGGGCCTTTGCTCTCGCGTACTCTTGCTAGGAACCTTGGGGGTAATGCTTCCAGAAGTGAGCTTGATAAGTTGAGCGAGCCTCTCAAGAAACTGGTATATCGGTACCCCATGGCCAAGACCTGGCTTGAAGCTGGTCTCACACATGAGACCTTTCCCAGTACAAAGGTTACCCCTCAGGAGAAATCGATGTTCTTGAAGAAGATTATTAGGTACAGAATCCCTCTCCTTTCTGAAGCACCCTACATTGAAATAACCTCCACAATTGCCATCTAAAATCCATCTCTTTCCTTTATACAGTACTGACCATGTCGCAGTCTCAGGGGAGCCAAGGCCACAAATCAGGTCGTCAGAGACTTTTGGCAGTCGGCGCGAGGCTCGAATTTTGCTTACGCCTCATGAACAAAACAGGAGTTAAAATAAGTCAATAGAAGGACAGTTTAGATCAAGCACTAGGATGGTTAGACCAAAATGAGCACATGAAGATACCTTGGGCATGAGAGTTTAGGGACATTGCTTATCCTGCAAATACAATTCATAATATGGAAATATGAATCTTCACCAAATGATCCCGTATTAACTTCATAACGATCTTGGTGTGATAGTTGGGTTTGTAGATCTATCAGTAGCCTTCTATCTTCTCTCCCGAGAGGCACAGCTCTTCATTTCTTATTGCAATCATTCCCCATGCCCAAGAACCCCCAGTGGTCTCATTATCGTCGCAGTACTACATCATGTCCGGTTAATACCAAATCGTGAGGAAAAGTTGGCCAGCGGCGCGCTTCTAACGGGGCTCGCGGTAATAGGCGTCAACCTGCAGTTCGTTAGCAACACGAAAGACTGATCGCAATCTGATTTGACAAACTTTTCCAGTAACATTGGTCCGTTTAGGGCATCTACACGTCCGTATTTCTTGTTGCGTGTAGAAATGTCAAAGAACTCATCCTGGTTATCCGTCTGGAGGAGAGCAATGGTCTGTGCCAGCTCATCCAAGTTCTCTCGAAGCATTTGGCCGTTCTCCAGACTGCTGACAAACTGGACAAGATAATCTACGTCTTGCGCAAGAGCGGCTACGCCATTGGGGTTGATGTGCTTCACGTCAGGAGAAAGGGGGAGGGCCTAGAGTGGTCAGCAGGTGCACGATTGCAGGAGCAGGACGAGTACATACGAGAATCTTTTCAGCTGTGTGGCTCAGAGCGTCAAAGTAAATAAGTTCCTTGATCTCCCGAGGTAAACCAAGGAGAGTCGAGTTCATAATGTTGGACAGGTACCGCGTCAAAGTCTGCATATAGTTGCTGGGTTCCTTTTCCACTGTCGATGCGGTCCTAAGACTAGTCAGACTTGCCGCAAAGGACCAGCTCAAGAACGTACCATTCATATTCGGCTGTTTCAATTAGATCATCGATCTTGGAGTTGACAAGCTCAAAGATCCGCTTCTCCGCCGTCTTCTTGTTGTTGCGGAACGAGTCGGTGGCTTTGAGCTTGACCGGGCCACCGGCTGAAGTTGATGAGCGTGCACGAATGAGTAATTGCTCGAGCTCTTGACAGGCAATCTCAAAGTGCTCCAGGTTAATGAGAATCTGGACGATCTGGCCCAGGTATTGAGAGCTGAGACGCTCTACTAACGACTTACAGACCTTTTCTGTAAGAAGTTCGTCAAGCGACTGTCGAAGATGTGAGCAATAAACTTTGTCATGGAAATGGGTGTCATACCTTTTTGAGCGTTTCATCAATGACATTGGGATGTTGGAAGTGGTCGTCCGAAAAGAAGTAGAACTGATTCAGGAAGTTCCGGATGTCTATACAACATAAAGGATACATCTGTGAGAAGGGGAGTACGCATGGGTACCTGGTTTGTTAGCAGGGGTTGGCTGCAGTCAGGATGAGAGAACTTACGTGAGTTGATCTGCTGGCTTCTCTTGGGTGAACCAACTGACATTAACAACCTTTTCGTACTCTTCTGGTGTATTAATGGCCATTGGCATGTAGTCATCCGTGGACACTATCTGGTAACTTGTCAGTAAATGGTATCGACAGGGTTTGTGCAACACTCACCTCCTGGAAGTCTACGCTAAAACGGTTCTTCAATAGCTCGGCATACTTGTCGAACAGCTTCAGAAGAAAGTTGTCCAGCATTGTTACTGGATATCCCCAGCCCTGTATACGTTAGCAAGGCCGTGATAGATTGCGGTTGCCCGCCGAGCATCAAGATTGTCTGTCGTACCTCCATCGTTTGAATGAAAAGGGCAATGATGGTCTTGATCTTGATCAAGGCCTCGGCATTCTCGATATCGCTTAAAGCTTTTGAGGTGAGGTTTATCACAGCAGTACACATAGATTCCCACAAGTCTTCAACCTTTGCGCCATGTTAGTTCAAGCAACCACATCCAAGACTATCTAAACTCACATCGTTCGCTGAGCGCAAATGTGGAATCCTTTGCATGGTCGCCTTTTCGACGATGGCAAATCCTGCTATTCCTTCTAGCAAACTACTCAACGATTGCTCATCCTCCGCCAAGAGTTCAATAAACCCAGGGAGTAATAGGTCCTTTTGTTGACGCCGAGTCGCACCGTATTCTGATCTGAACTTCTCGAGCTGGCCCAGGGCCTCATGAATGTGAAGCGCTTCGAGCAAAGGAGTGAAGTCTACTTGTAACTCCTCGTTATTCAACACATCAAAGTCTTCGTTCTCGTCGCTGACAAGCTCAATCGCAGAGTTCAGCTTAAAATTGGCCAAGAATGGATCCTCTTCTATTCTCTTCTTTTGTCGAGTCCTCCTCATTTCAGTATGGTAGAATGCAACCTCACCCAAGAACTGAGATGTCTCTCGAATACGAAATAGCCATGTATTTAAGTCTGTCATAACAGCTTCCGAGATCGCTTTCTGGGATGCGGGTATAGATTTTTGGATGACATCGGCCAGCCGATGCTGTGTAGAATAACGATTTTGGATGATGGGTACGAGGTGTTCATTTTGAAGATCGTCGAGGGATTTGAGGGCGGCATAGTAGTTCTTGCGACGGACTAGTTCGTGGGCATTATTGACGGCGCGGAGGATGGTAAGGGAGTCGTTCAAGGCGCTGGTCGCATCGGCGATGTTTTGCCTGACAGCAGAAGTGTTGACCAGAGCTTCCTTTTGTATAGCCAGCTTCTTCGTGCTTTCAGCGATTGACTCGTTCAGGCTCAAGATCTCTTGCGTCAAGGTCACTGTTTCCGCTCGGACGGTCTGAAGGTGATTGATGGAATCGAGGAACTCCTCATGCCTGGTAAGACCGATGCGCTCGATCTCGGCCTCCCGCTCTTCGTAGTACCGACTTAGACATTGAGTCAAAAGAGGTGTTCGGTTCGAATGTGTGGCATCTTTAAGGACGGGTATCAACTGGTCGAGGAACTCGGCATCAGTGGATGCGAGGATGACCTAGAGAGGTGGCAGGTTAGCGCATGTTTCTGTTACGATCGTGGGAAGACGAGAGTTGTACATGCGGAACAGCGGACGCATAATCGTCCACAGCAGGCGGACGTCGCGGCATGCCTATAGCCTTGGTTCGTGTGGTTAAAGCTATTAGCGATGAGGGTATCGTCTTAGTCGTCGCGTGTCGCAAGCTGCCCTGAAGCTCCCTCCCACTAAGACCAAGTGAGTGACGCTTAGTTAGGCTTCAGGACAAGATAAGATAACAACCGTCACTGCCACAGCGCCTCACAAGCCTCGTTCGCATTGGTGTAGGCTTACTTAAGCCAACACTCCACTCAGAACTACCTACATGGGATCAGGAACTCTATTCGATATGTAGAAGCAGGTAATTATCGAAATGACATGTTGTGTACTCATCAGAAGACAAATCGAATTTTAAATATTTTAAAAGTCCCCTGTTACTCCCGAGAATCATGTATGAGGGTTGGTGAAGGAAGCGATTGCTGTTGTCTATATCTTGACTAACTAAATGAGATATTCTCAGAGTACAACAAGGATTTGGCTACCCAACACCAAAAATGCTGCTAAATGTATTTCAATTGAAAGGAGTGAGTCAAAAACCAAAAGTACGTGTAGTATATCACAATAAAGAATGCTTTTATTTTCTGAGAGAAGTGTAATGTTGACGGAGTTCTGGAAAGAGACTGCCTAGGGTAAGTACCATTCCATGAAGTGTTTGTCTGCAGGGTAAGAGACAAACTCTCCATCAAAGTATGCAAGTTGTTCAATGGCCGGACTTATTTGCCATGTCTGCTTAGAAGCTCGGGTTTCGTAAGGTGAGATTGCTATTATTGTATTACCAGAGCATGAACAAGAGAAATTGATCACATGTGACTGCAAATAAAGCATAACCTTCCGCAAGACATAAACAGAGTTCCCAGAAGAATATGGCACATTATCCGCACTGAAGCGTTTGGATAGCTCAAAAGCACCAATTGTATATATTACAGTATGTTATATTCATATGGAAAGCTGGCGCTAGACGGAGCCCTCTTTCTACCTGCGCTCGAGTCGCATCGGTGTAGGACTAACACTTCGCTCGCCGCTATAAACGATAGATCAATCTTTATGTGGGAAGTAGTTGTTGTACAGGGAATGCGACGGCGTCTCTTTTACCCGCGTTCATCATCTGTATTATATCGGTGCTGGCCCTTTGCCGTACATACCGTGAAAAAGTATTGCTGCATGTCTTCAGCCCTGACGTGACGGTGTCCTGTGACTGTGAGCGCGGTTTGTGAGATGATGGACAATGGCCCTAAACTGGGAATGAACGTCAAGAAAGGGGCTATTGAGCGACCACTGGCATAGAAGTCCTGTTGCAACAGCAGGGGAGCGACTTGAACTGGACTCGAAAAGAGACGGCCGAAGGATCGTGCCAATATTCTCTCCGTGTGTGTATGGCAGGAAAATTGACCCGGGAATACCGGAGATCAGCTGTAAGTGTTTTGGGAGGCCGGCCTGGGGAACTCAAGGGTCCAGTATCGCAAGCTGGAGGGTATTGCCCCATTATTGCCGATGCACAAGATCTTATGCCAGGAACTTGAAAGCGCAGACGGTATTCGCGTGTATTGGAAACTTATTATGTTCTTGCAAGAACCGTGAAGTAGGGACTGGTGGTAGGTAGAAATTGACATGATCATGGTTGTCTGTTAAATCTGCTCTTGGTCCGAAGATGGTGTCTGAGACTTACACAGAGCAGCCAAAAGCCCCTGGTGCCTCCAGTCATACAGATCGAAAGATTTATTGAGTTAAAACCGCTATTGTAACGAAGTCAAGAACTAAGCGTCTGTTTCTGAGGATACGTATCGATGCTAGGCCTGCCGTATTGCTTTGCTCTTTCGATTCCCATGACAAGGGGCCATACTCCGAATCGAGATTTTATGCCAGCACTCAGTTAGCCAGAAAGAGCCCTGGTGACTGAAGAAATGGAACATGGAGGAAAGGCCGTGAGGTTTCTACCGGAGCGTCGGTAAAGACTCGCAGGTATTGACCGCTTCGATCGTTCGGGGGGGCGGGTATTCAGGTTGAGGAGAGTTTGTACATGAGATGTGGCCTGAATGTCTTGAGAAATCATGTTAGTGGCGGAAGATGGCGGGGAATAAGTGAGGAAACGAAACAGGACGGACCTTGCACAGGGGTTGAAGAGACTTCTGCTCAAATACATTATCCGGATGGCTGCTGAGGAGGATTGTAGTTTCTTTCGACTTGAAAACACTCAGATATCGGGTTCTCAAGGGGCTTCGCAACGACAAAAGCTTGGGGGTGCCATAATCTCAGGAACAGGCCGGATTTCCAGAACTCAACCCCTACCTAGCTAACACGAGGCACCTTGGCCAAGGTAGAAAGCACTCAATTTAGAAGGAACTGACATCCAGGCAAGTGACTAGCTGGTGCTCGATTGAAGTGACCATAATGGCTGGAAGACCAAACTTGCTTCGCCAACATGGTGCTTCCTCTGGGGGCCAAGCTGAGCACCAAGTCGTCGCTCATGTAGTGGAGGGATGTTAGGGGGGGAAGGAAAACCCAGGACCGGGCCTTGACCCTAAGCGATGAAAGTATTTAGGCAAATCCAGCCTAAGCTTAGGGGACTCTTTGCTGAGTTTATTTTGACACCTTATGTCAAGGTAAGGCGTTTCCTTGCTCCCTGAGGGGATGATAGATTATGTCCCGCTATTCTGGGTAAGCGTTGCGACGGAATAACCTGGACTCAACTGTAGTCTGCCCTATTCAGAAGAGTTGGTAACTCGCTGGCGTTATGGCGGTGGTCAGGTAATTAGAACCACATAACGTACTTTTTGAGGCTCTTGGGATTGAGAAATGGAGCACGGGTTTTGCTATCCATCCCGTGAACTTCGGCTTCGTGAGACTCAAGGTCCTCGCGGCCACCGCTACCGTCATGCCAGGAGATGGCCATGATGTAGCGACAGTTAAAGGCCCAATGAGAAGCCAAGCCTTTGATCATAGTAAAGGTGACCACCAATGCGTCCAACTCTTGCGCTGTACTGAAGGATCCAATTATGATTATCCAAGACGTTTCTGTCTAATCGTAACCACTGAGAAATTCCAAACGGGTCGTTCGACTGGTGCCAGAACGATACTCGAAAGGAATCGAGTATCGGAACCGGCTTGGGGCGCCTAAGTCGTAGAAACAGGGTTAGAAGATGGAAGTATTGGATCCGAAACGTTGGGGAAAGGGGCACCATCGTGACCAGGGCGGAACTCGTGAGGTGTTTAAGGGGCATCAGCAATATACGCAACAGAGTGGTGTCCAGGCTTTTGGACGTACCTTCGGAGCAATTTATTCAACTGCCGGTAGATGGCGAAGTATCAGGCCTGTTGAAGCAGAATGACTGTGGTAGTGCCCAAGTGAAGGAGCCCAGATTGAATCCATACAATTGCTCAAAGCAGGTAAACCAAGTCAGAGAAGCGCTGTATGAAGTTTGATCATGTTAGACTATAAGAGAAATAGAACAATGTTGATGTAATTCCAATAGCTCTCAAGGCTGAGAAGATACCACCTTTGCAGTACCATGTGGTGGCTCTTGTACATGATTGAGCCCGGACAGCCAGCGCGGTGGTGGAAGCATGCCCAGAAGATTTAGATGTCTCTGGATGAGAAACGGAGGCAGCGTTGGAAGAAGCTAGGGCGAGGGGTCGCGGTAACCGGTTGTCAAGTCTTGTATCTTACCCCTGAGGTAGTCTGGTAGTCTTTACTCACTCTACATTAGTCGAAGCTTGGTACTGGGAGACATGAAGTCATAGAAGGGAACTCAAGGTGCCAGTAAGCTGATGTGCAGGATGCTCGGTCAGTGGCAGCGCTTGAGACCCCGTGATGGAAGACCTGGCATCACTGCGGCCTTCTTCAAGGGTGGTGTGGTGCTGTTAACAAAGATAAAGACTCATGAATGCAAGGCAATACAGTAGTGAATGCCGTTGACAAGTGGCTGTCGAACATAAGATGCAGGACTGACCAGGTTGAAAAGTTTCCGGATGCTTGGCAGCATATTAGAAGGGTCAGCACATGGCCACGACTGACGCCATCAGAAGCCCCAAGACAGTAGACGCAATGAGCAATGGTATCAAGGACCTGAAAGATGAAGTACTATCAGGGGTAGAGCTCTAGTCGGAAACGGAATAACGCTTGAGAGCTTCTGAGCTTAGGGGGGGCTGTTGAGGCGTCTTGAAACACCGATGGACACATCTGGTGACCCGAGTTATCAGCTACGACTGGAGAATATGAAGAGGACAAAAAGAATGACCAATATACATTGAGAAGCCTTGAGTCGGTTCAAGGAGTGCGGTTTGGCTTCGAGTACGCGAGAGCTTGTTACACCTAGATACCTGCGGCATGCTCTGACGCCGAAGTTGGGACCCAATATTGAAGTCACGGGAACTTCGCAGACGTTGAGTTCAGAGACAAGTAAAACGTCAAGAGACTCAAGTCTGCGTGGGACATGATGGTTAAGTGTGCCATGTATCGAACTCCAGGCTCCGTGTGACTATTTGTTTCTCTGAGCCGAGAGTCTGCTTGTATTGCTAGGGGGGCTACAACCATGCAGGAACTGCCTTATTCATGAGAGATGGCTGAGGATAGCGTATGGATTGTGTTGTTTTGTTGAAGTTGGCTGCAAACCATCTGGGGGGCTGGGGCAATCATGGCTAAGCTTAGTCGTCTAGCTATCTGCGATATTAGAACAAGAACAAACGTTGGAGTTGCCTTTCCGCGACGAGTGGCCTTTGATCAAGGCTATTGAGGAGCGGAAGAGAACGTACTGAAGCTTGTAGCATATGAAGATCTGGACTCTATCAGACAAACTTGGAGAGAAGAAGATGACCGAGAGAGCTCCAACGACTCGAAGTTACGAATGTCGAAGTAGAAGTATAATAGTGCTGGAATTGCGGCTCGAGGAAGAGGCGAGAGTGGTAAGGAACGAGTAAAGAGATTGTTGAATTGACTGTTGTGATTGCCTGACCACACCTCACCAAGACTGACTGGCCATAAACTGCTCAGGTAATGCTGGCAGCCGGGTACTTAGACAAAAGGCTAGCAAATACATCTGGACCTCGTAAGGGTGATCATTGGTTGGTGGGTAGCTCCGTGTAACAGGAGCGAGTTAGGTAGCCCCGCGGGGATAGGGGATCCAATATCCGCTAGGTAAGGTACCTTATGCAGCCAGCCCTGGAGCAGTCTGCCCGGATTACTGCAGCCCTTGCTCATCTTTTAGTCGTCCAATGTTGAAAGGCCCACTCGTGACTGCTCAACACAAGGTCTTGCCCAAGAAATCGTCGAGTTGCAATCAGGGCTTGCATACTTCACCTCCCCACTTCACTCTGCCATCTTAGAAGTTCTTTTCTTTTGCCTCGCCCATACCATCAAAAACACCAGCCATGCTACAAGAAAACATCACACAATCTTTCTATGCTCAATAGTCCATATTCACCCTTAGTCTTTCATCGGATCCTGATCCGTCATCTCATCATTCCCCCTTACATTTCGACCCCCCGGTCACTCTATCACACACTCCGCAAAGGCGGCATTCCTAAACCCCCTTCCATCCTCTCGAGTAAGCCTGACACACACTTTGCTTGGGATGAAGCACTCAACTGACCTGCCGTAGACTTCACTTCGCTCGTTGCTGTCGACATATCCTATCCAGCTCTCATCATTCCTGCATGCGACTGTCAAATATTACACCACAGGGCTATCTAGGTAAGATGAATGGAGATGAGCTGAGCTCATCTCATCTTCGTCTCACTTTAGTCTGAGCTTTATCGGCGGTACTGACATCTACCGCAGCACTGGATCAAGCTTCAACATCGCCAGGAACAGATCAGCACATGAACCGACGAGCCAAGCTTCCAGATGCCCACAGTCTTGGTGCTTGGGATCCAAGCTGTAAACACACATACTGTGCAGAAAAAGCAAACAACCATACACTACATACCTCATCTTTAACGGCCCCCGAGTTCATCGCCACCTCCCTCAACCATAGTCATCCACTGTGCCAAAAGTGCTTCCCTCCTAGATTCACTACCCGGAAAGCTTCACTTGCAAGACCTTTCAGCCAGCCGTCGGCGTTAGGCAGGCCCTATTTTCGGTACGGAGAAGGCCTCTTGGTATTCATCCTACAGTTCGCTAACGTCAATCATGTAGTAACAGGGCCTTGTCTTTCCCCCTGAAAAAGCAAGTGTGTCGCCTCCAAGGCCAAGAAGGTCCCCATCGGCTTGCAAGTCCGGACATGTTCGAGAGCAATGACTATCTGCGCTTCGGCCTGGAGCATCCTAGACAGGCAGCCTTCGTACGAGTCTTCGTCGAGGATGACTTAGCCAGCACTGGAACGGCATTCAAGTTCAACTTTGAGCGTTTTGCGGAAATAGGGAAAGACCAGACAAATCACTCCACCAACTAAGAACGGCCATGAGCCACCACGACCCCTTAACCAGGGAGACATTTGAAGCGAATGATCAGCTTCGCTTTGACTTCGAGTACCCAGAGCAGGCTATTATTATCCCAACTAGATACAACAGTCGTATCGACTTGGAGAGGGATGCCAAAAAAGTGATTACAAAAATCAAAGAAGCCCGTGAGCGCTTTAGTGAGATGGGGAGGAACAAAACCCTTTCTCACGGACACGTCTGAGAAGAATGGTCATCTTCGGTTTGGCCTGGAATATCCACAACAGGCCATTCTTGTCCCGACTAGATACAACAGCCGTATCGACTTGGAGAGGGATGTCCAAAAAGTGATTGAAAAAATCAAAGAAAGCCGTGAGCGCTTCTGTGAGATGGGGAGGAACAAAACCCTTTCTCACGGACACGTCTGAGAAGAATGGTCATCTTCGGTTTGACTTGGAATATCCACGACAGGCTATGGAGAGGGATGTCGAGAAAGTTGTTACCAAGATGAAAGAAAGCCGTGAGAGCTTCGGTGAAATAGGGAGGAACAAAACTCTGTCCAACAGACAAGTGCAATCCACTCTCGACATCGCTAACCAGATCGTGGAGTCCATGGATATGATTACCAAATGACACTGGACACGTTCGAGTCGAACGACTGTTTTCGTTTCGACATGAAGAACCCATGGTAGCAGTTATTATCTCGACTAAATACCACACCTTCTCTACTTCTCTAGACCTACGTAGTGTGGATAATGACTGCCTGGCAAGGGCTCTAGAGGTCGTAGAGCAGTTACCCCGAATCAAATCAAGGCGATACCTGAACCCCAAGTCACGCAAGGTGTTGTCATCCGCCGAGGCCCCCAACCAAAAAGAGCTCAACATAAAGAATCATCCGCGGTGACGGCGCAGGGCAGATGATCAAGTATGTATTGAGAGTGTTCCATGGAGCAAACTCGCGGCAGTTCAAGGCATCAACGAGATAGTCGCCAAGACGAAAGAAAGCCGTGAGAGCTGTGGTGTATGGCTGAAGGGACAAGGACAAGCTTCTGGTATCTCAACTGCAAGTAACATATCTATTTCGCGATTCAAACCTGCCCCAAATACTTTGGCGGTTTCTGCAATGCCTATTTAATGACCTCATTGACTACATTGGAAGACTGTGGGATGCCCCTAACCCAAGTGACAAGATAGCGAGTTGATGGTGACCCACTTTCATGAACTATTACTCCATGGAGCGATAATATGAAACTCGCATGCTCAACACAACACTCAATGCCGAGGGGCCTGATTCTTATAGTAGCTAGAATGGTCAAATTTTATAATACACCGCGCTGTTGAAGGTGCCAAGAACATATCCAAGGCCACGAGAACAGTTTTGACCCCTTTGTCGCAAACTGTTATATATGTGATGCTTTCGTATGCTGAGATGTTTTAATCATGCTCGAGCCAACGACTTCATGTACAGTGGTGACAAGCTCGCTCTCCTATCGGAGTCGTAGTCCATGGACAAGTATCAGCTTCCGTGTGACTGCCTACAATCCTGTATCTGATGAATAGTGAAGGGAAGACGGGCTAGCCAATTTCAAGTCTGCAACCACAAAGTCACGCTATAAGTGTCTTTAACTACTCCTGAATGTCAATTTTGTACCGGAGGATAAGCCGGGGTGTTGGATATACACTATCGCCCAGCCTTGGGCAAGCCAGGAATCTTGAGATGAAATATAAACGGCAGCATATACACAATATACATGAATGCTTGGATTGCCAATCCGTCTTCTCTCTCAGCAGCTGTTTCAAAACCGCCAGTCAAAGTGACAATTTCTCACAGACACTACTCTGGAGTTTCAGACATCAGAGTTGGTATACTTCCGAGTTCCACAATCTGTATGCTTTGTAAGGCCCAACAGCGTCCTGCTCACTTCTGCGTGACTGGGCCTACTAAAGGACCATCCGCTTCACATTACGCCCAAGAGCAGCGCTCAAACCCAATTCCAGAGATATTCGACGTCCTTGTTATTAATATAAGTGATGATGAAGGGGGAAAGCTTTTTGTCGGGTTGACTGCGATACTTGGCGTGTCTTACGAGCGGCGGTCGGTGGACTCAGGGGCTGAGCGGAAACAGAGACCTGGAATCAACGATAGAAGTCAGCACACTACATATTTCTTGACGATATCAAAGGGAAAGGTAGAAACCTGTAATGAGATTATGATTGACCACCAATAATTTGTATAGGAAGTTCCAGAAAAAAAAGCGCCGCGTTTGAAGATTCGATGAGTCTCAACCAAAAGCTCAACTTCACCCGCCAGCCAACATCCTGTATACGAATCACTTGGTTCCAGGCTTTGAAGAAGCATTGGCTTCCCATTGAAGATTGCCTGGAGTCGTTGGTGCCCTTGTTCATGGTCAGACCTTGGGGTGTGGGATCTATGAGCAGCACCAACTTACCCCTTTGAATCTAGCATTTGAGTGCGAGCACCTGGCCGCTCTGCAATACAGTAGGTTTATGTCGAAGTATATGGCAAGTCGTAGTCATAGCCATCAGGTGTGTAGCTGATTGTGGTGGAAGAGGATTTGGCTGTCGGTTCCTGCACTCCGCGTTACCCCTGAACGACCCTTCAGCCACTCCAGGACCAGCCCGCTTGACTCGCCTGCGAGGGACAAGGAAGTACAGACTGAAGAAGCTCCAAAGGGCTTGTCAAGTGTCATTGAAGCCAAGGAGTCGAAGGCTGGGCCTCCTGGGCCGTCTGGCGGCAACTCTTCACGTCGTTTGGTCGCAGTGTCATGATCGATCTCTGGGCAAGGGAAGGGGAACCAGGCGAGAGGAAGCAGTCCCGAGGTCTAAGACTATCCTTGTATGTCTCTGAAGGTCTGGAAGCCGAGCTGTCAGTATGATGCCTTCTCCCGTGTCTTCGTGGACTTGTCTTCTCATAAACCATACCGGCACTCAACACAAGCAAGACACTTACGAACCAAACACCTGGCGGCTTTTTGTCTTAATACTCTTCTAATCACAGAAATGCCATTAGGAAAGCATAGAACCGTCCCGTTTCACTCTCTTTGCTTCCTGAAGGGTTTGAGCTGCCCGTCCGGCCCAAGAGCGCCGCCCCCCCTAGACACATTAGTTCTTGTTCCTATATCATCCAATAACTCTGGCGGCAGAGAGAAAGGATAGTTTAGAACTGGCGGTGGCGCTGCTGCTGCAGTGTATGGCCGAGGAAGCGGTGCCGCCGAGTTTGCTGCTTGATCTTTCGTTGGATGTCGGCTTTGTACCGTCTCGCCTGTATCTTTATGATTAGCTGCATCTCATTAGACGGTCAGCACGAGTAAGAAGCTGAGGAAACTAGAAAGGTCTGTCTTGAGTGTAACTGGGATGTTGTAACTTCTGTCGAGGGCTCCTGAAATGCGACATGCACCAATATTGGGATACCAGTCACTACGATCACCACCAAACATGAAATTCCATCATACGAAAGAAAGACCGAAGCAAAAGTAAGTCAACACTCTGCGTGCTGATATAGTTCAACTGGTTGGACAAGGCCAGGCACCGCTGATTGTTGCGAGTATCAAAGGAATATAGGAAATCAAGGACCATGAACCAAAGATGGGGCAAACACTTTGATATTAGACAAAGAACGCAATCCCTGAATAGCATCAAATTTACTAACATTAGGGCGAAATGGAATGCTATAGGGGGCCTTTGCTGGAAATGACGTACAGGTTGCATGGACTTAGTGGAGGGGTAGTTCTGGCAGCGAGTCCCAGGGGCCCAGCGTTGTGAATAACCTCGCTCGCACCGCCAGACACTCGACAACCGAAACACCAACACAACGGATCTACGATGCAAGTATGACTTTTCAGTATACAATAGAGGTCAGAGAGCGAGCGAGGATAGTTTATTTCAAAAGTGCACGCATGTTGGAAACATCATCGTGGAGTCACAGGGGAGCATATATATGTACAGTATACGGATCACCATCACGAAAGGCCTCAACACCACGGTAACATCATGATCAATAGAAAGAAACAGTCTCAAAGGATGCATAAAGGTAGGTAGGTAGTTAAAGCTTCGGAGTCACGAGCGGGGTAGGGAGGCCCAAGGACCGATCATCGGTGTCAACCTGGGAGTTCAACATCGAACATCGTGATATCACGAGACCTCACGAGATCAAGCGAAGCACACAACTCGCACGCACATTAATTCAAAGAAGGAGAACGAAATTAGATATGCAGGAATGGCCTCGTGAATCAAGGAGAAGGGAGAAGCCGTTGCTGGGGTAGCAAGAGGTTAAGACGCGTTAGTCGTTGAGATTCAAGGACTGAGATGCATCTATATCAGACGTAATAGGGGGCTGGATGAGTTTACTAGGGGAAATACACTGTTGATATGTCCCTATTCCACGTGGGTTCCATCCCCTGAGTCTCTGTCGACCAATAAGTTCGCCAACTACGTCCCTGCAACTTAGGCCCCTGAGGCTAGCTTCTCCTCCAACTTGACCTGCAACCCACCCGTCTGCTCCTGCCATTATTCCTGCAGATTCTCAACTTGCCCTGAGGCAGCCCCACTCACGCATTCCCTTCCTACCCAAGTCGCTCCCAACTTTCCTTCCCCTCCTCCCTCTCTTCCTTTCTTCTTCACCCACCCACCTCAACATCATTCCGACTTTCACTATCCGATTTGGATGTGAAATAGGATCTTTGGGTTTTGATCTCGATTGCATTTCTTCTTTTCTTTCAGCTTCTTTTGAAGCACGTATACAAGCCAAACTTCAGCTTTCATCTACTCATCATTTTGTTGTGACATCTTGTCTTCCTCCATCGACAACATGTCTTCTCACGTTGGCCATCGTGCCTACGCAAACATGTCTTCTCCTGCTGAGGGAGCTTCTGACTCGATCCAGGGCACTCCAAACACCCAGATCACTGTCTTCTCTCCTGCCGAAAGCTCCCAGGGTACCTCCATCCAGGGCAACACCTATGTTGGCCAGAGCCAGGCTTCCGAGGACCCCTTTGTTGATGGTGGCCTTGCCCAAGGCAGCACTCTTTCGGCTACAGCCTCTTCATTCCAGCCCATCGGTCAGAGGTTCAAGGGAAAGAATGCACTCGTATTTTACCCAGAGGGCAGTCCCACTGTCGCTGGCGCTCTGAGCCAGGATATGGACATCTCTCACCGGATCGAGGTGTGCGACACTCCCAAACCCCCCTCTATTGTCGATCTTGGTAATTTCATTACCGTAAGTATCATTTGTCATTGACAGAAATGCAAAATGTATTAACGAGTTTATAGGAGCTTACCCAGAAGGGAGTCAGGTTCCACGGCGGACGTAACCTGGAGACTACCGGAGGGCATGTGTACGTCGTCTTCGAAGACCTCCGTGATGCCGCCTGGGCCTTATACGCTATTCGCAAGGCTCCCAAGGGCTGGTTCACCGCATACGTGAAGATCAGGCCTGAGCGCGTAAGTTTCTCTCTTCATCTCATCTCTTCATTCTTTTGCTAACTATATTCTATAGCTGGACCTTGGCCTCGTACGATTCTCTGAGCTTAGACAGCTCAGCATCGAGGTCAACATCCTCAACTTCGCAATCATCGATCCCGCCCATGTCGATGAGATCGCCCAGCGAGCCCTGAATGTCTACGGTCAGCTTTTTGCCCTGATCAGACATTTGAGCTTCCCCAACGGAGCCTTCCGCGGTGTCGCCCAGTTCTGCAAGGCTGCCGACGCCTTCATCGCGTTCAAGGCTTTCGGCAACGGCATTTCCACCGGCGTAAGTCTTTTTCCATCACATTCTCCTCCTCTTTATCCCTCCTCATACATCTTCCCTTCTCCTCTCCCCATAAGCTCCGTCGTCAGCCCCGTCCTCCTAAGCTGTGTTCTCTAACCTGGTAAGGGCGTTGTCATCACTCTGTCTAAGCCAGATGACGTTGGCGCTGCGCTCGACATTAACACCTTGGCTGCCAGCATGGGCGACATGTCTGTGCAGCAAGGCCCCCGTGGCGTCGGCCGAGGTCGCCATCAGAGTTTCTTCGCTCTAAATGCCCCACAGGGCAACCCCTTCGCAGCAGCTGGAGCTGCTAGTCTTCCTTTTCCAACCAACATTCAGCAGCAGCCCTTTACAGGGCAGCAGTTCGGACCACCTCCAGTGTCTACCAACAGCCTCGTTGCATTTGGCAACGCGAACAGCTTTGGAAGGTTCGATCCGCGCCGAGCTGCGGGCCGGTATGGCCGCGGCTCCCGTGGCTTAAACAACATCGTCGACCTGGGCGAACTCATCGCCGGACGCGATGTCCGTACCACCGTAAGTCCTACCAACCTCTCTTGCATCACCATCAGCACTGACATCTTGATAGATCATGCTTAGAAACATTCCCAACAAGGTGGACCAACCTCTTCTCAAGAAGATCGTCGATGTTTCTTCCTTCGGACGCTATGACTTTATGTACTTGCGAATTGACTTTGCCAACGATTGCAAGTAAGTACAATCCACAGCTATACCTTACTCAAATACTGACCATTCCCTAGCGTCGGCTATGCGTTCATCAACTTCGTCAAAGCCGAGTACATCATCGACGTCAGTCACCGTTGAGAGTATTCCCATCTTGATGACGTGCTAACTTCTGTTTAGTTCTTCCAGGCACGAGCCAACAAACGCTGGAACTGCTTCCGCTCGGACAAGGTCGCTGAGATCTCCTATGCGAGTAAGCTTTTCTTTCTCTCCTCTTGTGCTGCAGTCACTGACATACAGTAGCTATCCAGGGAAAGGACTGCTTGGTGCAAAAGTTCCGAAACTCGTCCGTCATGCTCGAGGCCGAGCATTACCGTCCTAAGGTCAGTTGCCCATGGCCCATTATTCACCCTCATCAACTAACAGATGCAGCTTTTCTACACCATCCACAGTGATGATCCTAACCTCGTCGGCCAAGAGGAGCCATTCCCTGGCCCTGACAATCAGTCGAAGATGAAGCGCTCGGTGGAGAACGCTGAGCATGTTGGTATGCAGCTCCTTTCGATCAACCGCAATAACAGGGCACTAACACTTATTGCTATAGGGCTCTTCACGCCTACTGCTGGTCAATACTTCCGCGATGAGCAACGCCGCCGCCACTCTCAGTATGATCGCGGCACTCGTCTAGCTGAGCTAGAGGAGATTTCTTACGGATCCGGTGTCATCCCGTACCGCGGTTCCGGCCGCTACTAAGCGGGCATCAGAGGCTGTCTAGATTTTTGATCCATTTTTCAAAAGTCGTCTTGAGCATTGGAGTGGTTGATCTCTTTTGATCCTCTTTTGAGATCTTGAGGTCTTGGGCATGGCCGTAACTAAATTTTCGAAGACCTTTGAATGGTCTGACTATTCTGCAGGATCTCCTTTGGTACAATCTCCATTGGACTCTACTCCTAAGTAGCAGCAACTGGCAGCATCTTGATGCACGTAGATACCTAGTACTTGGCAAGCGCTGAATAGATTTCATCAGCCGAACCTTGGGGTGTACTTTGTGACGTTAACATTGTAGCAACAGTCACTAAACAGACGCCAGATCACGCTAGACACGGATGTTTAAGTTCAACTGCAGTTCTATGACGCTTTTCATTTATTGATTCTATTTAAGACGTAGTCAACTGTCACCAGTCATGGAGAAGATGGATTCTCGGGCAGAGCTGGCAACGGTTTTCGCGAATTGGTTGGTTGGGCGATAGAGCGACGCAATACATTCGGCTTTGTGTCGTGGGAAGGGGGCGATAGATCAGACGACGAGGAAAAGCCTCCAGAAGATCTTGGCGTTGGAGGAGGTGAAAGCTGCTCGCATTCAACACGATCATGATGTATGTCGTCGGCAAAAGGCCCTCGGTGTAGTTCAGTAGCATCATCGTCTCTTGATGTCGGAGCATATTGGCCTCTCTGACGGGCTGCCAGTAACGCTGCATCTTCTCCATCGTATGCACCTCCATGCATTGCTCGAACGCGAGCGGCCGATGATGCACCGTCGTAGGAAGCGAGACCAGCCTGATCCGAAAAGGGTGCGAGGTGATTTAGTGGCACACCTCGGGCGAAGATGACGAGGATCAGGCATGACATGAGCAACACGGCTTGTACTATGGCCATGCGTTTCTGAAAGACGACCTCATCGGCCAGGAGGTTGAGACGAGCGCTGAGAGCAACTATCTCTCGGTTGGACTGCTCACGCTGACTCTCCAAAGCTAGGACCGTTGATTGCCAGATCTGGTCGTACTGCTCACGAACGGAGCGCAGCTCGGCGAGAACGGTCTTGTTGAGGTTCTCGAGGAACAGTGTCGTTTTTGAAAGTTGCTTCTGCTCTGTGCGGTGCAGAGTCTCGGACATGTGGCGAGCTTGGTCCTCGACGTACTTGAGGGAGAGTGTGAGATTGGTTTCAACGATTGTAAGGCGCTTGGAGATGGACTTGAAGAATCCTTCCTGCACGGTGGGCGAGGCTGGTGAGCCAGAGGCCGTTCCCGTGGAGCCCTTCTTGGCATTAACAGTATTGGCAGGGGAGGGCTTCTGAGTAGATGATGACGCTGAGGAAGATGGTGTTGCGGTCGTCTTTGTGCCTGCTGCTGAAGTGGTGGAGTTTGATGCGGATTCGACATTGGAGGATGAGATGGAGGATGGGCTGGTTGGGGACACAGCGGGCGTGGCGCTTGGAGATGCAGTGGTGGAAGATGATGAGGCCGTGGGCTCTTCACTTGCAGGATGCTCGGATCGGGGAGTGTGTGGTGTTGACGTCCCCTTCTGTGCTCTCTCGTCGGGGGAGTTGGTTGTGGGTGCAGCGCTGGTGACTTCAGCAGAGCTACTGGGGTTTGAGACTGGTTGTGTAGTGTGATTGAGTGAGGCAGAGCAGAAGAATGGCTCGAAAAGGAGTCGCGAAGCGGTATTGACTTCACAGAATGGCATCAATCCCACCGAGCTCGGCTTGGCAGGCTCGGGAGAGCTCTCGGGTTGTTGGGGCTTCGTCGGCTCTTCTCCTGAAGGGAGAGCTTGAGGAGTCACTTTGGCCTCCTCAGCCTCATTCGTATCATCGTTACGGTCTTCGTTGAATGCAGCGAAGAAGCGCGAGCCATGGATTCGAAGTAATGAAACGGGGCAGTAGTACTGTTTCCCGTAATGGGTGAGATAGTCGATGCGGACGTACTTGGAGAAGATCTGAGCATTCTCGACCAGGAAGGGCTGAATAGCTCGTGAGTTCTCTGCCTGAAAGACTCCGATCTGTTTCCACTCGTCCCTCTTGACTGGGTACCGGTCACTAACGCTGACAGTAAAAGTTTGGATCATACTAGAAAAGAACTCGAAGTTGGCGAGGACGACGGTATCGATGTAGACATCATCGCTCAGTTCGACAATAAACCACTTCTCCTTGGCACTGCACTCGAAAAGTAGGTAAGAGTCTTTGTTCTCGACGAGAATTGCCTTTGCATTCCTTGCGCCGGGGCTCGTCTTGAGGATGGTGGCGCCGGCATCAAAGGACGAGTATGAGAATCGTTCCTTGCAAGTCTTGCCGGCATCTTTGTTTCTATGGATTGCAACACCACGGCCATCCTTTCCTGAACCCTCGTTCTTAGCTTCTTGGAGGTCTGAAGGGCGCTCATTCTGCTCTTCTGTGCCATCCATGTAGCTGCCAAAGTTCAGGGATATCTCATCTTCCTCGCCGAGGCCGCCGTAGCCCATATCCGGGGGTGTCCTGTCGCGGGGCTTGGCGTTCCTGTGTAGGTTTTGAGGGTCCTGCCCTGTCTGTTTCAACATCATGGCCTTCCAGTCCTCGAAGGACATGAAAGGCTTTGCATCTCCATCTCCATCACCATCTGTAGCGGCAGCTTCCGACTCGTCTTTGGCGGGAGTGGCGGTGGACGCTGACTGTTGGGGCTGGGATTGGGATTGGGAAGGGGAAGGGGACTCGCGTTGTGTGTTGGGGGGTGGCGCATCGCTTTGTTTCGAGTCGGGGGAGGCGTCGGAAGTCGAGTTGGCATCTGAAGGGGTTGCGCTCACAGAAGTGCTCGTCCAGGAGCTTGTGAGGCAAGCTTGGGGCAGCGTGTGGGTGATGTAGTTGATGGTTCGGGCATCACAGGTCAAGTCGATTGGGTCAGGGGTGACGCCGGGATCGTGGGACTGGGCCTCGGTGTGGGCTTGTGTCCAGGCCGCGATGAGTGCCAGAGATCGTACGAGGGCTGAGCCTAGCGAAGGCATCGTGACCTCAAGTGTTGGCGGCACATTGAAGCGTCGCTGAGGTCGAATTGCTGGCACTGACGTTGAAGTATGGGGGTTGGGTTTGTGTCGTGTCGTTGATCAGCGTTGGAACTAGACACGAAGCGGGTGTAGCGTATCCTGTACCTTGCCCCGTAGCCCAGGCTCGTTTAACTTCAGCGTGGCCCACAGACGTTGTCAGATGCTGATTGGTGCACCAACAGTAAAGTCTGTCTTGTTGATTAGATCCGTTTCTTAGATCGAGGTAAAAATAGAAATTGGGCGTTGATGACTTACACACAGAAACACTCGTCCACTATGACCTCTATAATCGATAAAAGACTGGAAATTGGGGGCTTGGATAAAGATGTTACCCCGTTGTTGGTGTCGATGCTATGAAACAGGATAGATTGACATCAGACGAAGTAAATTTGAGAAGAGAGGTACCAAGCTGGTAGGCATTCAACCTTCCTGAACTGTGTCTTTCCTGATGCCAGACCCGAAATATCAAGCTAAGATATGCAGGAACCTAGCAGAGCATACATAGTACCTACCTAAGCTACCTACCATAATTATGGGCATGGCGAGGAATATGAGCTCTTTCACTCCATAGGTTCTGTGCTCCCAGCAAACGGCTTGGAAGAATAACAAAAACTTGAAATAACTTGATTTCAGTGTATGTTTGGTTTCAACATATTTACGAAAAATGATTAAAGAACACAGAATTTATTCTTTGCTTTTCAATGAGCAGCCTAGATTGATACAGTGACTCTCCTTAGGGTAGGCAGAGTGGTAATGTGATGTCCTTGTAATTGCAGTGTTGCACTTGCTTGATCCCGACAAAACAGGTTGCCTTTTAGAGCAACTTGGGTGAGTAAATAGTTTTGTTTTGTTATAAGACTGAATTCAGGATGCTTTACTGTATAAATTTCCTTTCATTTGAGTCACTGTTGGCTGTTTGCACGGATGCGTACATGCTATCTCCTCTATCAGCTACCCTACCTACTCTTGGCGGTTGTGGCAAACCCTTTCCTTTACATGGACGTCTCTTTGAAATCCATCTCAACACTGAGAAGGTAACAGTGACCAGCCAGATCGAAACTCGGACAATTCTGCCGCTAGAATTACGTAAGCCATGCTATTCGCTACCGTCTGCCTCATTTCTGCGCTGTCGCATGTGTCTCGACTTTCGTTGGGGGGGTTACTGGCCTATCTAGATCCCAGCCTCACTTCCATTGAAAGTCGAAGAGTTCGTGATGGTTTCTTCGCTGTGAGTATTGATGGGAGACAATGAGTGTAACATACTGATCAAGTGTTTTGTCAACAAAAGCTTTTCTTTCCTATTCTCCACGTTCTCGCGAGCGATTCGTGTCGTATCGCGACTTGGCATAAGAAACAAGCACACCTACCTTTCGACGGCAGCATATACGCACCTTTCGGTTCAGCCATGTTCCCTCCATGATAGAGCCATAGAGAAGCAGTTCTCGATGAGATGTGACAGGGAGAATCAAAATCAAAACCAACATCATAGAGACCGCCCCATGACACCCTCCAACCAACGGAAGTCTCCAAAATCAAGAGCTCAGGTGCCTGGCTTCCAACCAATTCGGACTTGCTATTGCTCGAGGCTTGCAATTGTGATAGTTGTATACACGAACTGGGTCATACCGACTCATGTCTAGGCTCCAAACCCTTACCGGCGATGGAAACCTTACTCAATGTTGGCTGATCAGAACCACGCCGCAGTGTTGCTTGTGACAATTTGGCGTGCCAAGAACAAAAGAACCAGGGCCAATTTTATCCTTTTTCCCAGTTACATTTGGCTGGCCACGAAGCAAATTGAGAGATAGGAATTGCCACGCAAGTGTGCTCAAATAAAACACCCCTGGCGAAAACCAACAGCCAACTGACCATCATCTGATATTCTACAGCGGCGTTTCATTGGCACCGGATTGCCAAGAAGGCAAAATACTCACGAATTGGCGCCTTTGCCGCAGCCGAATCTCACCAAGGACAGCAATGCGACGAGCGGGCGAGAAACCCCCTGGCTTTTAGTACTCGACACACACGTTATGTGCAAGCTAAAAAGGAGCCGCAACCCCGTCGATCTTCAACCTTCTTTACCAGCTCCCTATGCACGCTCTTGAATCATTATGGGTCCTCAAGAGTTCGAACTAAGGTCGGTGGTTACCCTCACCAATGATCCAGATGGTGAGCTTCATCGACCACGGCAATCTTCAAGCTTAGCAAAAGATAAGCAAGTAATTTGCTACTACAAACGCTCACTATGGATCTTTGTCTTCTATCTCCTGATTCTCGTCCTACCGTGGATATTCACCTGTATTTTGATGGTCAGGCCCATCAACAAGGAATCATATTTCAACCAGGCGGGATCGATAACCCCTGGAGACGTGAATAATTGGCATAGATCGCGCGTTGCCCTCAGCTCTCTGACGGCACTCTCAAGTGTTATTGGACTCCCAATAGTTTCTGGCCTCCTTGCCCATGGAGCGGTTGTCTACACCCAGCGTCGAAACCCACGTCAGAAATTGAGTGTCTTGCAGCTATTTGCGCTGGCAGATAGAGAATGGTAAGACCTTCGATACCTCTTTAAACGTCCGAGCAAACTGAAGAGCACTGAAAGGTCACTTTACCTTTGGCTGGCGACTTTTCTCATCTTGATCAGTAAGTCTAAGCATACACCCTGATCCTCCACCATATGCCCCTTGAACTGACCTTTTCTGAACAGCCGCTATCCAACCACCTATACAAGCGATCCTGGTCAGAGACGAAAGAGTTGACATTGTGACGTGCAAAGGGCATCCCGCGGCGTACAGCAACCATGATTCGAGAGCTTGAAAATTTCCTTTCAGGGATTTGAATACCCAGATCATTGCGTGGGATGCGGAACCCATAGATCTGAATTTCTGCCCGCAAGACATTGTTGTCAAGAAGACCAGCCAGGAGCTACTGAGCTCCGCCAATAGCGATATCCAAACCAATTTGTGGTCTGATGAGGCTTCTCTTGGAAAAAGCCCAAATTACTATACGGACAATAGGCGGACTTTTGACTGGTATTACCAGGAGTCGTCATACGGCAGAGGCAAACGCCAGTATTATGCATCTTCCGTTCCCAATGGCACCGCTACTGGAGTCTATCGACATCACGCGGCCAGAATGGACTCTACAGCAAACTGTTACTTAACCAAAAACTTCCCGAAAGAGTGCAAGGGTGACAAACCATTCGCGCCGTCTTTCTACGAGGGTTGGCTGAATGTCGATATTTGTGCTGAGGGAAGTTACGACACTGTGGCCTGGAACACAACTCGAAACAAACAAGAGCACAATGAGACTTTGTGGTTGTCTATGAAATGGGATATTCCTGAAGGTCAAGACAGCTCTGGACAATTTCGAAATAATAATAGCTATGTCCTCAGATGCGACAGTGTCTCAAGAAGAGGGTGGTTTCAGCTCCCGAACAACGCAAACGGAGGGAATCCTGGGCCCTTACGTGACGAGTGGCCTTCGTGGCGAGAACTCAAGTACAAGTTCAACGATTATTATATCACTAGTCCTCGGTGGGATAGTGAATTTCCAGGCGACAGGTATCCCGCCGCAGAGTATGCAACCCATTCATTTATAATGTCTTTTGAATGCCCCTGGCTAAACACTTATCACTCACTAGGATCACGGACGAAGAACTACAAAACTATCGCGCTCAATGGAGCTACGCCTACCAAGGGCCCCTCGTGCCTGGCCCACTCATGACGGCGGCTCTGGCTATGTTTGGAAATTCGTCATTCTTTCATGGAGCTAGGGTTGCTGACCGAAGCACTTACAACCAGACCATCGACAACATCTGTGATAACTCGTTGTTTCCAATGCTTGGACTGATGCCGGACAGTTACAATCTGGGATGGTGCAGCCCATCTGTAAGAAATCGGAAGCATAGTCTGGAAATGCAGGATGTGATTTACCACTATTTTAACGGTCTCAAGAATGCAGAGGCCACCGAACAAGCACTCGAAAAGGCCATGTTCTTTGCAAACGAAGCCCTTCTCACCACCGCCGCCTCATTGCCCCAGAAGCGCCCCATCTTCTACAGCCCGGGGACTGCAGTCATGAAGCCGAAAGAGGATTTGGCGGCGGTGATAATTGTCACTGCACTGATAGGTCTTCAAGTTGTAGCGCTTTGTGTGCTGATGCGGTTTATTGGGCGTGTCCCTACGTGGACGGAGACTCTTGATGCGGATGCTTTGGCGCAGATCGGAGGTCAACTGAAGGAATGGGGAGAGCCCAGACCAGACCTGAGGCAGATGAATGGTATTGTGGGAGTTGATGAGACTCGACATCGGGCCGGGACGTCATCAGTCAGACTGCCGTTGGGGGAGGATGTTGCTTTGCAGTCAGGGTCTGTACATTTGACACTTGGCGGGGAGGGATTGATCAACAGAGGTGTGATGAAGAGGGTGCAAGCAGAAACGACTACTGTGGTCGAAGCGTGATAAATCTGTGTGATAAGTAAGTTTGAGGCGACTTTGATGTTGGGACCCCTTTTCAAAACTCTACCTTAATCTTAGTGCCAATCGATTTAATGTTTTATCAGGACACAATGTTTGATTTGTGTTCAAGAAAGCTGATACGCCTGGTCCCTCAGAAGCTATGCTTAGCATCTGGTGAGAGTGATTCACCAGAGCGGGAGATTGCAAACACTGAGGGCGGCAAATTGGAAGGAAAGCACTTGGTTTAGCACTTGGACAGTGGGTTGGAACCTGGCCTCGGAGAGTACGAAAACGTCTGATATTGAATTAAGTCAATAAAACAGACTGACCTAAAATCCTACTAAGCATATCCCAAGCTTGCCTAAGTCCTTTCATAGCTTAGAAGGGGGTCTAAGTCTTCTTACCTCCTGGTCCTCAACTGTTTTTCGAGGTCGAGAAGACTTGGACTCAACGGGTCTGACGTCTCGCTGCTCTCATGGGATAGATACAATGGGGAGATTATGACCCTCGCCTCGGAGCGCAATGGGCTTTCTCTTGAGACCGGAAAGGATAATTTTGTGACGTAGACTCTGATCGGCAAGGGGCCTCGCTCAGGGGTCGTATCCAGAGTCGATTGTGTCTCTTTGCTTCCGGAGGCTGGAGGCGCTGTGAGGGTAGTTTCGTGTATCTGGGGTGTCTAAGGTGCGCTTCATGAACCTGAGAGGTAGAATAACGTGTTAGTCATGTAACGAGATAACGAGAGTCAGGGTAGACTATGATACTACCACCGGGTGTCGTATGCTGTACTTAAGCCTCTTCTCATGTTCGGCGTTGGTAAACCGTCTCAGGTCTTGTAGGCGCTGATATGCTTATAGTGAAAAGATCAGAAATGAAAATGAGAAGTTGAGAGCCACTGGATAGTTTGTCAGCGTCAAGAAAACTTGACAGGGGAAACACAATCCTCTCAATAACTGGTCGTACCCCCCGCCAAGGCATCACTTTGATTTTCAACAAAGGGGAAAGGAGCTTGAGGTTCTCTTAGAGACTCTAGAGATCTCTCGGCCGGTTGCTGGACTTCGACGAGCGGTTACGGCAGTCTGGAGTGCTGGGAGAGATGAGGGAGTCCGATATCGCTGACGAGTTCGGACGAATCGAGCGCTTCAAAACATGGCAGCTTTGATATCAACACCGGACGAACAATAAGCAAAGTTTTGCAACAAGAACCGTGAGAGATATTCAAAGGTAAATCAGACATTATTGGTCAAGGAGGATCAATCGATCGCAATCCTAAATGGAACCGCAACAAGTGAGTCAAAACTGTTGGTATCATTTTACTTCACAAACACTGACATCGACTTAGGCCGGTCAAAGACCACAGACATTATCTGTCTTATTCTTCAAAATCCAACCTAAATCCGATGAGACACGAACATATCCACCTTGCGATACTTGCCAAGAAAAGATATGCATTCGCCCTAGTCAATATTCAAGCCTGTCATATTCTCGACTGCAACGCAAACGAGATATCTACAAGGCTTCGGTACCCTGTGGCGAGTTACCTGAAGCATTATGGGCTGGGTATCTCGATATTCTTCGTCGGATGGATGTCAATACGCCCCGTGCAAGTTCACAACTTTGGATGGCCGTCTCGCTACCGAAACTTCACTGGAGCTGGACAAGAACTGGGCGGATTATCGGACGAAGAACTGGCCCTACAAGACACCGTATACCTACTGAGAAGGGTCAATTGTCGAAAGCCGCTCAGTCTCAATTCGTACGTCAATCCAAACCTTGATCGGCCGCAACAGCGTCGTTGAACTCTTGAGATTCAAAATATCTCAACAGACTTGATATTCACGACTTGTTACCCTATGGCAACTTCACTACTCTAGCCCAACTTTCGGCAGTTCATCTGAGCAATTCTGATTCGCCATCTGGTTCTCTGATTCGTTCCAGTCGAAAGTGGAAGATCGGCAATGGCAGTTTCCCGTCATCCGTCCGACTATGGTTCTGAAAGTGTTTCAGGGAATTATACCCAATGAGCAGCCTACAAACTTTCGGTGATGGCTCTTCCGTCACAGACCTGAGACGATTGTTCATCTAGCCGTGTTAATGCCTGCTGACTGATTGACAGGTTGAGACGCCAACCATCAACGCTCAGACAGGGCATGCACCAGACCCCTGTTCGATCGAAGAAGCATAAACCCAACCTTAACTTTTCACAGACAAAATTCTCCAGTCAAAAGTCGAGATCTGAAACTCAGCCTTGGGCTTTATCAGATGTCGACTATAGTTTCACCGGCTCATCCTGAGAGACTTGCAGTCCCGAAGCTCTGACACTTTGACCCCTGCACAACCTGAGCGGATGAAAAAGAGCCCAGCTTGGCGTTGCAACTTCTGGGGACATGTTGCATTCTACCACGCCAGATCGATATTGTGAGACGTTGTATTACGCTTTTGTACGGTATCGTCATAGGGCTAGCTCCGGCCTCTGGTGTTGCCGGTGACAAGGAGCCCTTGATGGCGGTTTTGACATCTCTCGGCCTGCCTTTACGGCTCTGGGGATGAAATGCATCCGATCAAGAAACAACGTTGAATCTCAGCTGACAATTGTTTGTGTGTGGAAAAGTTTGTCTATAAAGATGGGGAAGAACTCCCGCTGAAATAGTTCGATTCTTCATCTCACAATCATCTTCTAGTCCATCCTTCCAAACACCAGTCATTTCCTAAAGAGGTGAGTCTTGAACACTATTCTCGACTACAAATATCAAGTTTACTAACATCGAACTCTTCAGCTGTGCTCTTGTCGGCTTTCATTCCTTCCACCGTTTCGCCTTTAGAGCTGTGCTCACAACATTCATATACCCATTTGATATTTACTGTCCAACTCCAACACTCACTCAGTCACCAACACACAACAACCAACCAAAACCGTCTTCTCAATCCTTTCAAGATGAAGTTCTCAGCTTTCTTTGTTATCGCCTCTGCCGCTTTCGCTGCCGCCGCCCCCGGTGTTGCCACCTTCTCTCAAGAGCGCGCTGCTCTCAACGAGAGTGCCCCCAGCCAGGGCCGCGAGGACGGCGGCCGTGCTGATCTCCGCGAGCCTGGACGAGAGGAGGGCCGTGAGGGTGAGCGTGAGGATGACCGAGAGGACCGTGGTGGCCGTGGTCGCCAGGATGGTCGTCTCAACCGTGGTGGCCTTGCTTTCAGCCAAGTTGACCTGAACTACCTTCTCCGCGTCAACCAGCTCAACCTCGGCAAGCTCCAGGTCCTCAGCCAGCGAAACAACTTCAACGTCGTCGTCTTCCAAGATCTCTTTGCCTCTCGGGACTTTAGCCTCCAGTCTCTTCTCCAGCTCCAGCAGCTCTCCACCATGATTGCTATTGCCGAGACTGGTATCTTCGACCAGTTTGAGCTGTCTCGATTGGACCTTGGCAACCTGAACCTTGGACTCATCAACGGCATTGCTGGCCTCAACTTGGCTCAGTTCATCGACGCTGCTCTGCAGCCCCAGATCAACATTATCTCTAAAGAGGGTGAGTCATCAAGTCGAATCGATTGTTTTAAACAAGTGCTAACTCTTCAGCAGTAACCAACAACATCATCATTGCCAAGTAAAGATGCAGGGAGTCTACTTAATGAGGGGGCAGGCACTCCTGTATACGGGCAGGCTTCGGGTCAAGCCATACCCTTCATGAGTCATGAACTATCAACCTTCGGAACGGATTAGGACTGGGCTCGCTTTCTCATGGTCACTGGATGGCTTGAAGGCGAGGGTTACTATATAATGAATGAATCTAATATTTCAATGATCTCAAGTTGCCCTTGATACATCACAAGAATTTACATCACTAGAACGATTAGTGACCCTTTCATGCTACATCTCTTTTCTATTCCATCTGAAGTCATGGCAGATGTGACCGGCAAATCAGACTTTGAGACTCAAAAAGACGATTTCTTCTTTCAGGACACTGTCAGAACGAAGTGACGTCAATGACACTCTGGTGAAGAAGCATTGGAGTAGATATGGACAACTTCAAGTCCCGTCTCTGCCAGAATCACTTCAAAAGTCTTTAAAGTCGTAGCAGGCACAGAAGGGTTCGGTGAGAATTTTGCAATATCCAAGTTTCAGTGCAGGCTTCAGATTTTTTGAGTATTTGCACTCCAATCGTGGAGAATAAAATTCAAGAAGTACTGTTGTGTGAGTTGAACTTGTTAGGAGTGAGAGAGCAAACTGTAAGAAGATATATTTTGTTCAATGCCTCTTTTTGATTTCCCATGTCAGTAAGTAACAACCGACACACCATCTTCGCAAACATGTCTCTCCCTATGTCTTTTATTACTGATGTTGAGGCAAAAGGATCGACAAAAGAGCGTAGATTTACTACATAGTGGATGAGCCAATGGCAAGTTGTTCAACTTGCGGTCAAATAAACACTTCTCGGCCTATCATAAACTCAATGGAGATCTAGAAACACAAATGGATACAGGACCAATCTCCCTCAGAAACCGCGTATAGTCGTATAAATGACGACGCTTTTGTTAATAAGCGCATTGATAGCATGATCGTTGACTCCGAGCTGTCCGTTAAGCGAAAGATAGAGTTTGCAACGGCGTCGAAAAGTTCTATGGATAGACTATCCACCAAGCAGAATACGGTATTCCGACTAGGATATCCCAGCATAGCGTCCTTCTAAATGAATTTACTATGCTCCCGGGCTTAGAGTTTCTGACAACAGCCGGCAGTTGAGCATTGACTGGGGTTTAATAGCCCATCTCGTATTACAGCATAGACCACCAATTAGAATATATAATGCCTCTACAGCCCCTGACTCGAGTCTGAGGAAACCAGCAACCGATTCAAAATGTTGTTCAAACAACTGCTCGCTTTCGGAGCTCTCGCCAATGGTCTGGCTACCCGCCAGGAGAAGCCAATCTGGCTGACACTCCCACCCACGCCAGACCTACCAGCACCCATCACCCACAAAACAACTCCCATCAACAATGTTTCTCTCTGGATGCAGGAGTACAACAAGAAAGCAGATGCTATCCCTATCGTTATGGATCACGGCGGTCTAGGTTACTCTGCATACTTTGGATCTGTCATCTCTCGTCTCATCAAGCATGGATACTATGTCATTGCTGTTGATCGTCGAGGCCACGGTCGTTCAACGTTCAACAAGGACGATGTCTTTACATATGAAGGATTCGCTCAAGATACGAATGATCTTCTGAAGAAACATGGTATTACCGAGTACAACGTCGTTGGCTGGTCAGATGGTGCCATCACAACTCTCGCTGCACTCATCGACCCCGTCATGTCAGAGCCTATCAAGAAGGCCTTTATCTTTGGAGGATCAGCCAACCCCGAGCAGACCAACGCCACGTTCTCAAGCACATACATCTTCTCAGAGTTTGTCTCTCGCTGTCGTACTGAATACGCTGAACTGCAGCCTCACGCCAACTTTACCCTCTTCGGTACCAAAGTTGCCACTATGGAGGCTACACTACCCCAGTTCACAGATGAGCAGCTTGGATCTATCGATGGACCGAGGGTTATTGTTGTGGGAGCTGAGCATGAGGAGGCCGTGAACAGGGATGTACCTGAGAAGTTGCACAAGGCTATCAAGGGGAGTCATATCGAGATTTTGACTGGAGTGAGCCACTTTGCGCCGCTTCAGGATCCTGGTCAGTTCACGAAAGCTGTTGAGGAGTGGTTTAAGGCACCAATCCCTTGAGTCTATTGTACAGCGGCAGTAGTTTAGAAACAAAAAATCTGCGTGATCAGACTTCTCTCTGAATCTACACAATAACACTCCTGTTACATGGAAATATGAAATTTGTATCGTTACGATCAAGCTGTCAGTATCTAGATATAGAAAGAATAAGAAAGAGAACTAAGACAGCTTTCTTCGAGGTTTACCACGATCTTGTCAGCAGAGGTACGATTTATGGGAGGATCAGACTAGGTAGGTACAATCACAAATCTCCAAGGTTAGATAGAAGTTCAACGTCGGTTCGTCTAATATAGCGGAGATTGGTTTACTACCACTTTGCTTTTATATTTTCTATTTGCTATGTATATGGACTTTCCGGCTTCACATAATGCCACATTTGTCAAGTCAATATTTCCGGTACTTGTGTTAACAAACTAACTTACGGTTCAGCCCCAGAAGAGAGGCTAATGTAGATGGCAAGACATTGCCCTGTCACCCACCCAGCAACACCCAACTCAAACAAGGACTCTTGAGATGAAAATGGTTGTTCATAGGTCGAACCACATAGCAGGTAGGTTATACCACCCAAACACGACGCACGTAGTACCCCAAAGACTCTCCACAACCATCAACACCTCAGCGAGGAAGAAATAGAACACCACGTAAACCGACCACCCAAACAGCGTTCCTGGAAAATGGCCCTCAGTAACAAGGGTATACAGAGCGACTACGAGCTTGGCCCCCCAGAGACCGAGATAAATATCCCATCTGCGACTGGCTTCGTGCACATCGTACCATGCATGCTGGTTGGCAAGAGATCGCCGGGCGTCTTCTCTTGGGTCTCCGGTGCGTTGGAAGTCACTGGGTGTCTGGAAGATATGCTCTGGGGGTGCTGTGCCAATGATTTTGACAAAGATGAAGACAAGAGCTGTGAATGTGATGAAGGAAATCATGGTGAATGTCGTTAAGAAGTTTATTTGAGGATAAAAAGGTGTTTATTTGTTGAGATGAGATTGCTGAGATGGAATCTGATGAGTTGATATAAGTGTCCTGGTCTATCTCGAGCTACAGTCTGAGAAGGCCGCCGCGAGCTTTATACTTCCTGTAATACTGAAATTGCTCATATAAATCGTTGTTGTTCTTTTACCAAGAGTCTTGTGGGTTCTGGAAACGACCAGCACTGGTGTGAAATGTGAACACTCGTTGTCCTTCGTGAACTCATATGATGATACAAAGACTACCAATGACAAAGTGATTCTGCGAACAAGGTATGATCCGCACATCATGATCGTGTATTTTGATCTCATGATACATTAAATCTACATACGAGGTATCCCCAACGCAATCATACAAGCAATCATTGCAAAGCTGATATCCATTCCCAACCTCTTCGCCAAAACACCCGTCCTCATTACAGCATCAGACTAACACACTGTCTCTTTTAACCAACAACAGCAGTCTGCCGTCTCGCTTGGCTGTTACCGCCGGTCTTTTTCTGAGTACCAGGTCGTGCCAGAGTGTACTTGGCGAACGCCCTCGCGAGAGCCTTCTTGCAACTAACTTTCTGGCTGCCCACGAAGCTGTCCACTGTGACGGCGATGGCGCGGTCGATGTCTTGTGATGAGCAGTATTCTGAGAGGCGCATTCGGCAGAAGGCTTCGGCGATGCGGATGATAGCTTCGAGATGTCGAACCTGGTTGTGTTAGTATGAGATGTCGCGGAGTTGATGTTGTGGGATCAACTTACTGTGATGGGGTAGGCTCCAGTGGCAAGAGACTCTCGTCTCATGTCGGCAAACAGTCGTGCAATCTTGTCCTCATCGACATGGTAAAGCTTCGGCGAGCAGTGCTCCCGAGCATAGAGGATATACTTCCTTAGTAGCTCTTGAGGAATCTCACCCTCAGCCTTGCGACCACCATTAGTGGCTTGTGTCTCAGCTTGTGTATCATGTTCAACCTCCATTGAGTCCTGCTCCGCTTGGCTAAGAGGGTGACTTCGGCTATGTGATCCGACGATGAATCGTGCCAGACGCTCATCCTCTTCGGGCTCAACAGTGTCTCGTACCACACACAGGATGTCAAAACGAGACAAGATAGGCTCTGTCAACTCGACATTGGCAGAGAATGGGGCAGTGGAGTTGTATCGTCCGCCGATGGGATTGGCGGCAGCAATGACACCACATCGAGCTTGCAGAGTAGTGACAATACCGGCCTTGGAGATGGAGATGGTCTGTTGCTCCATGGCTTCGTGAATGGATGTTCGATCTTGGTCGTTCATCTTGTCAAACTCATCAATGAGGCAAGTTCCACGATCCGCCAACACCAGAGCACCACCTTCCAATGTCCATTCACTGGTGAGAGGGTCTCTTCGGACACTGGCCGTCAGACCGACAGCACTGGCACCCTGACCTGTAGCAAACACAGCTCGGTGGGCTGTCTTCTCAGCATACTTGAGAATCTGGGATTTGGCTGTACCAGGATCGCCGAGGAGAAGCACGTTGATGTCACCTCGGAGATGATGAGCACCCCTGGTGACCTTGGCAACACCACCGAAGAGTGATAAAGCCACGGCGGTCTTGATGTCAGTATGTCCGTAAATACTAGGTGCTATCGAGTTGATGATCTTGTCCACGATGTTGGGGTCGCGAGACAACTTGCGGATTGTGTGCTCATCCTCCTCAGTCATTCGGAAACCAGCCAGCTGGTCATGAGACTTGACAACGTTGTTTGCTTCGAGAATAGTAGCAAAAACAGGGAAGCCATTGCGATTGTTGAGCTGAGCATCATAATTGTTGCGGTAGATTCCAGTGACTTCAATCTCCTCACCAGGCTTTGCCTTGTCGATCAGATCCCAGAGAAGGATAACCTCGCGCGATCGTGGCAATCGACCAGCAGGTACTGTTCCAGGAGACTCTTGGAGAGTGAGTTTCTGGTAGTTTCGGTAGACCGTCTTCTCGGAGTTGAGAGTGAAGGGACCTCGCGACTGGCAACTTTGACAGAATGTGATCTTGACTTCAACATTTGACTCTTGCTGGAAAGGTCCGAGAGTCACACCGCACTTGCTGCAGTCAAACTTGACGTACTTGAGCTGAGGGAAGACACCCGATCGTCGGGTAACGACACCGCTGACTCGAACGAGACAGTTGAGGTGAGACTGACGGAGTTGTCGCAGTGTGTAGTGCACAGGTAGATCAAAGATACGAACGTGAATCTCGGCGTGAATGCGCTCGTAATCGGGGTAGTGAAGCAGAACAACGTCCATGGCAACCTCGTCGAACAACTTGATCATCTCTTGAGGCGCATTGGCCAAGAAGTAAGCCAGAATGGCCTTGCTTTCGGAGAGGTGCTCGTATGAGACCTCAAGAGACTCGGCGTTGATCTCACCGAGTGTTCGGATTCGGTTACCGTACACGGATGAACCAGAGCTATCGGTGTAGGATGTGAGGAAAGCCTTGAACTCGCGCCTGATGGTTCGCTGGACTGAGGGTTGTGACACCCACTCAGTGAGGTTGGAAGCCTTGACATCAGCAAGTGCTTCGAGCGAGAGTTCCTCGGCCATAATGTCGGTGTCCATGAGGTCGTCGGGATCTTCATCGTAATGGTGACGGCGACGTCGGGGCTGAGCTGTGAGATCGATATCGCCATCATCTTCGTCACCATCAAGGTAAATATTGGGAATTTCCCTTCTGACTGCCTGATCTCTTCGGTTGAGCTGAGCTTCTAGCCGACGTCGATCGGCAATGTTCATCTCGTCATAATCGCCCTCGTCGTCGATGCCAATGCCTTCGTACATGTCGTTCTCTCGTTCTTGGTAATCGGCCTCGTAGCCTTCACGGAACAGATCAACGTCGTCTTCTGCCATTTCGTCAAGCTCATCGATATCGTCTTGGATCTGGGCCTCCTCTTCGATGTCATCGTCGTCCTCGACACCATGTGCCATGTTGAACTCGGCAGGGGGCGAAGAAGGCATGGGACTCGAGCCAAAGGCTGCTGGTGAAGGGCCATCGCTTCCTCCTGTTCGAGATCGCTTTCTATTCGGACGAGCCGAAGAAGGGTGTAGCGGGGAACTTGAAGTGGTTGTTAGCTAATTTTCTTTTGTATAAATGGTGAAGAACACCCTGGAGAGACAAACCTCATGATTGCAACTCTTCAATGATATCGAGATTTGGTGATATCGTGGTAGAGTATCTGAGTAATTCTGGAGACCAAAAGTTTGGATTGAACTGAGAATGTCAAGATTGAGGGGCTCAATTTGTGTTGATGGTTGGAAGGGAAACGATAGCATGAAAGTGGGTGCAGTTGACAAGGGGTAATTTCGCGTATCAAGGCGCGACTTGACGCGTTAATTGATTGGTACTGACGTGCCACGCGTAAAGTGGTTTGCCTCCAGCGACAGAATACTTGACACAAACCTTACAGTAAACTTCCCTGTAGATGCCCGCGTTATTATAGCACCTCACAAGCTTCGCAACCTCCAACTCGAGCTGTAAGGTACCGACTGTCGCACTGCCGATAACGTAGCTGACCCTTCTCCTCATCTTGTCCTTGTAAAAGTATCAAACCTTGCATCACCCATCAATTCCGACAAATCTGTCATCCGATGCTTTAATTTTCATCTTTCATCTGTTTCTCTCTTTTCCAAATTTATCTCCAATACTTCAAAGTTTTACCGTTTCATCAATCGCAATCATGTCTGCAGATGCTCCCTCTGCCTCCGCGCCCGCGCAAGATGCGCCTCAACAACAACCTCGAGAACGCAAGGAGAGCTTTTCTGGAAAATCGGAAACCTCCGAGACATCGCAAACAGCTGCTGAGTAGGATGCCAATTTCTCTGAACATGTAATAGCATCTCTAACACCAACTAGGTTTATTCGATCTCAGGAAGCTCTTGAAGCTGATGCCCGCGAGGCCCTGCCTTACGTATATTTTCACTCCTCTTACGATCGCGGCATACACTTACGGTTCTTTAGAGCATTGACACATGCACCAAAATCCTCGGTCCTCTGCGACAAGCTGTCTTTGCCTGCTTGACCTGCAACCCACCACCAGCGAAAGAAGGCGACGACTGGACACCCGCTGGTGTCTGCTATGCCTGCTCCATCCAATGTCACGGCGAACACACTCTCGTCGAGATCTTCCAGAAGCGCAACTTCACATGCGACTGCGGTACCAAGCGCATCCCATCCACAAGCCCATGTACTCTCCGCTTGAACGAGGCCACCAACACTCGAGGCGGAGTTCACTCCGAGGAGCCCGACGTGAACAACAAGTACAATCACAACTTCCGCAATAGGTTCTGCGGGTGCGAGTGCGACTATGATCCGTTTCAACAGAAGGGTACAATGTTCCAGTGTCTTGGTCTGGGAACTACTGAAACAGGAGGATGCGGCGAAGACTGGTATCATCCAGGATGTCTTGTTGGCATGGGACCGAACTGGTTCGAGAAGATGGAGAAGCCAAAGAAGGCGGCCAAGGAGAGTGCTGACGAAGGCAAGCTGACGACCATCACCGAGGGTAATGAAGAGCAGCAGAATTCTGCCGAGAAGCCCGGAGAGACAAACGGTGCCGCCCAGCCTGCTGCTGAGGAAGAGGAAGATGATGAAGACGTCCCCATGCCCCCAGGATTCCCAGAGGAAGATGCCTTCGAAGCCTTCCTATGCTACAAGTGTGTCGATGCGCATCCCTGGATCAAGCGCTACGCAGGAACTTCCGGCTTTCTTCCAGCAGTCTTCGTCAACCAAGCCGACTCCGAGACAAAAGTCGAGGCAGCCCCTGTTGAAGAGGAGTCTTCTGCTACTACTGAGCAAGCTCCTACAGACGATCCCGCTCAAGGCTCGCGAAAGCGCAAGGCCGAAGATGATGCCGAGGAGTCTACAGAAGCTAAGCGTGTAAAGAGCGAGTCCCTGTCTGGAGATGTGAAGCCCGCAGAGACAACCTCTACAGATACACTTCCGTGCAAGCTGAAGAATTTCCCTCACGCCCCTCAGGGCCAGTTCTCGCTTTTCATGAAGGAAGACTTCCGCGAAGCCTTCTGCCGCTGCTCATCCTGCTATCCCAACCTCAACCCCCACCCTCAGCTCCTCGAAGAGGAAGAAGTCTACGAACCACCTCTGTCCGACGATGGTTCCCAAGCAGGTGGCAATGGCGGTGGTTCCCACGGTAGTGGCAGTCTTCTTGAGCGTGGTGAGAGCGCACTCCGCAATGTCGATCGCGTACGAGCCATTGAGGGTGTCATGGCTTATAACCACCTCAAGGAACGACTCAAGCCTTTCTTCCAGCAGTTCGCCGAGAGTGGACAAGCTATTGGCGCTGAGGATATCAAAGCATACTTTGCCAAGCTGAGAGGTGATGAGCAGGGTATCGAGGAGGCAGCTGCTGGAGCCAAGGATGGTGAGGGTGGTGGTAGCGGCGATGGAGGTTCACGAAAGGAGCAAAGTGGTTATTGATCATTAGAATGTGGGACATGAACATGAAATTGATGTTACAAGGGCGAGCGGGGAGTTGACCGGACTGGATACCACGGTTGGGTTGTTTGCTGTAAGAGTAGTGTACAATACGGGCGGCATACGATAATTTGATACCAGAAATCGAGATAAAACGATAGTAAAGATGATACTTCATACAAAGCTTAACTGGTTTCATTTATTGATGGCCTCTATTCATCATGATCAACACCGTGTTAGGGAAGATATTCTTCGTGGCCTTGATGCTCATGGAAGCCAAGCCAGAGCATGTTTCTAACACATAAAATCCATTTATTCCTATAGTACATATCCATTCATGTCTTGGGTATCGCTAAATCAAAACATTCCCATTTTTTCAAGTCGTCTCCATTCCCTTCAAAAACTCCCCCCTACTGCCCCGTCGACCCTGTACTTGATGCCGCACTCGACGGCCGAGGTGGCAGCGCAGGTACACCATGCGAAGCCCCAGAATCTTCCCTCTGCATCGGAATACCCCCCATCATGCCCATCCCAATGCCCATACCCGGTAGGGGCAGCTGAGGCTGCGGACCTTGTCCATCACTATCCTCCGCCTGACTGTCCAGCTGCTCCTGCGCCGCCTTGAGGTCCAGTTCATGCAACCTTTGCTTTTCAGCAGGATCGATAATATCATCATCGTCGCTCCAGTAAGGATCATCATCGTCGAGTTCAGGCATGGCCATGCGCTTCCAGAACCGCAACTCCTGACGATGCGCCTTCTCATCGACGAGTTTATTCCAGCGCCCTTCGTCCTCGTCGTACTTGCGCCGGTACTCGCGAAGGCTTTCGTTGGCGCGACCTGCGTGCGCTTGCATCTGCCAGATTTGTTCGCGGAGACGGGCATTCTCGTCGCGTGCGTCGGCGAGTTGCTTGCGGTAGGAGCGGTGCCAGGCGGCTACGTCGCTGACGTGCTTGGTCTTGTACTCGTGGAATTGTCGAAGGAGGTTAGCCATGGCGTTGGCGTATTGCGAGAGGAGTTTGGCATTGGCGTCACGGCTGAACTTTGCCTTTTCGAGAGATTCTGTGAGGAGCGATACGAGAGCGTCGATGTTTTGTTCTTGGCCTGGAGTAAGTTAGCTGGTGGTTCAGTGAGTGTAAGGTAGGAGACATACCATTTATATCATCGGCAGCATTTTCGATTACTTGTGAATTGCTGACCCCCTGCGCCCTCGCCCTGTTCCTCACTCTCCCTAATCCATTGACAATATCCTCTGTGACTCTTCGGTTCTCTGCAAGTTGGCGGCTGAGCTCCTCAACCATACCATAGATGTAGTTAAGTTCAGCTTGGTGGCCCGCAGGCGTAGGAACAGGCATCCCAGCAGCCATGTTCGTCCCATTCATACCATTCATCATAGCGATCTGCTGCTGCTGCCACTGATGCTGCGGCTGCGGGGAGTACTGCTGCTGCTGTTGTTGGTACTGCTGTTGTTGCTGCTGCTGGTAATGACGCGCCGTGGACGTTGGGGATGGCGCAGGCGCGGGAGAAGAAGGTGAGGATAGAGATGGATCGTGGGGGCTCGGGCTTGGAGGCGCTTGAAAGCTCATGTCTTGTCCACTCGGGAACCTGGGCCTCGAGCGTTTGGAGGATGGTGTTGGTTGTCTTAGCCTTGTTTGTGGATGGAGCTGGATGCTTGATTTGGTATAGCCTAGCGGTTCTCCCCCTCAGTGTTGCGACACTTCACCAGCACTCGGAGGGGCGCAAAATTATTTTGCCGACGACAGTGGACCTTGATTGACAACGATTGAAGAAAACCCCTGAACAAAATGCTCATAGAAGGGTCTTTATAATACAAGCAATGTTTTCAATGAAGCTTGCTAATTATCTGGCGCTTCAGGACAAACTTCAATGGATTATATCTACTAGAGATGAGCTACCCTCTGAGCGTGGACCATGAGATTCGGAAACAAGTCGCTCCCAACTATACCACAGCGGCATCACTTATACTGGCAAGCTCATTTGATTGTCTCTTATTTTGATCATTGACTTTTTGTATCCTTTTACATTTCTCACAACTCCAGCCGGATTGAACTCAATCCGCCCCTTTAGGGTAGTTTTTATGAGAAGTCATCTAAGCGAGTGACTGCTGAGCAAGGTAGCGACTGTCACTACTATAAGAAAGGAAAGCTGTATAAAATCTCAGGTCATTTACGTCGTTTCGTCATATCGTTGAGTGCATTACACTGGTTCGTAACATGGGTCCTGTAGTCAGTCACCAAGCGCCAATTTTTTCTTTCACTCTGGAGTGTCAACCTCCATCCTGTCTTCTGAAGGCTTCGTGTCCATGATCAAGGAGTCTTCCGCCGGCTGTGAGGGTTCAAGTGTCGATGTCGATGTCATAGTCGACTCTTTCTGTTCAAAGACAGGGGGAACAGCTGCGCTGCTGCCACTCGTAGTAGCCCCGCCGCCTCCCATACCGTTGCTTGCTGACAACCGGTACTCGCCATCAGGCTTGCGCTCAATGATACCCTCATCCAGCGCCCACTGGGCTAAAAGGCCATCGACTCCAAGCCTGCCACCTTCGCCCTTCTCCATGTGTCGACCGACATGTTCAGTCCACTCATCCCATGACGATGGGCCTTCGAAGATGCTCTGGCAGCCTTGCTTCGGACATGCTGAGCGCTGCGGGGGTAACCGACGCTGAACCAGGCACGACACTTGCATTTCCTTCACATGCGTATCCCACTCAGATTGTAGTTTACTATCGCCCTTAGCAATCGCTCTCTTGATCTGAAAGGGGGCATGCATGCGTCGCAAGTGTTGGGTGAACAGGTCCTTGCGATTGAACTCGTTGCCTTTGCCCTCGGCTGTGCTCTGAGGGCAGGATGAACAACGATAGTACTGCAGACACAGATGTTGGGATGCAATATGTCGCTTCCACTCGTTCTTGGATCCAAAAGTGCTAGTACATCCAGCGAACGAAAACGCACATGGGAACGGCCTCGTATGGGCTGCGGCAATATGTTTCCTCAACGATGATGAGTCCTTAAAAGGCGCATGACTGCAGTGATTACAACGTGTGTCCTGCTTAGGGAGAGACCGCCGTGGTGGCTTGGTTGCCGAGTTGGCATTGCGAAGTGTTGCCAAAGGATCTTCGTTACCGTGCTCCTCAGGCTCGCCTTCGGGCCTTATGTCAGGCATCCCGTCAGGAAGAATCGTGCGTGGCCTGTTGATATTTTGGGTCTCGTCGCTGCGATGCCGAACATGGCTCAAGGCTTTCAATTGCTCAGCAGCTTCCTGCATCTCCGCAGAGTCCTCCACTTCGTCTTTGGGCTTGCCATGTCCACCTCCTGGGTTCGCATACGATGGGGCTGAAGGACTCGTTTGTGGAAGATGCTCGTTTCGCTCTACGGAGTTGGGGGTTTCCCTCACGGCCGGCGAATGGAAAGAGATGTCGTGACCCTCGTCTCGTCGAACACGTGCAGGCGTTCCATACGCGTGGTCTCTAGCCTCCAGAAGAATTCGGCCATCCTTGACTTCTCTTGCAGAAGGCTTAATGCCAGAAGAACCTACAAGTCTGTGATACAAGTGAATCATGTTGTGGGAGCTTATATACCCCAAGAAACAGCAAACTTTGTCGTGCTGTACCACGTTCCAGATGGAATGGGGCATGGAGATAAGGAGCATCGTAGGTGGTCCAAGAAACATGCCTTCCACGGCGATTTTATCACCCAAAGGCGGCGTGCTTTGTAGCCATTGGGAGAAAAAGGACATATCTGGGCTAGCATCACCAACAAAGGTCGTACAAACGAGGACACGGTGCTCTTCAAACCTGAGGTCAACAACTGACTCGGGGTCAATGAGCTGTTCTTCGCGGTTCCCTTGGCCCTCTGCGTCGACTCCATTCTGTGATTCCGAACGAGGTCTTGAGGGCATTGGCGCAAGAGCAATACTATGGCCCTTTCCAGGCGTCAGAGCCATAAAAGCCGGATGATGAGAGGACGAATGTGTATTCGAGGTGCTGCCATTCGTTTGTCGGGGAGTCTGAACCAGTTGCTGCTGCTGCTTCAGCGATAACAGTTCCTCGTGGAGCTTCTGTGTAGTAAAGGGGCGCCCACTACTGAGCTTTTGTAGAGCCTCAACCAAATTTGACGTAAAGGAGCGTTCCGAGCTGTCTGGGCTACGGTCGGATGTGCAGGCTGCTATGGCTTGCTTGACGCCGTGACTACCGGCCATGGGAGGGTCCGGTAACGCGCATGTGTCCAGCAACAAGAGGATATCGGACTGGGCATCCTCGAACAGGCAACGTATGCCATCCCACTTGAGTTTTGCAGCATCTTCTCGTGCATTACTATGGGAAAGCTGTCAGAGGCAGGAGGAAGACGACATTTGAGAAATGTTCGACTCACCAAGCCCAGAAAAGCTGGCCATCAGAGCTTACGTAGCCCTGGCCAGCATAGTAGATAATGAGAAGATGATTGGCTCGTGCGTTCTCGAGAAAAGAAGCAATCTGAACTCCTAGCTTTATACTAGGGTTCGGTACCGTGGGAATGTGCCATCGCTCAGTTCGGTATTTGTAGTGCTTCTGGAACACTTGCTCGAGTGCAGCCAGGTCTTCATCAACAGACTTGTCTTCTTCCCACCTTAATAGTAACACAGAAACGTCAGTGTATGGGTGACGTTCAGTCTGTCTCTGGATCAGCATAGCAGCATCCTGTAGATGCCGCGCAAACGACTCAAAGTCATGTCTTTCGGAAAGAGGAGCTACGGCCTCCTGAGCTGGATAATATTGTTGCTGAGGCTATATCCGAGCCTGGGTTAGCAAGGACACGCGGAAAGCTGGAAAACAAAGCTGACCGATTCGTGAGGGAATTGTGTTGGCGGCGGCGGCTTGCTAGGAGTCGTGTTGACCTTGGGAGCCAGCTTTCGCTTTTTACTCGAAGGTTCCATCGGGCAAGGCTGTGAGTCGAAGTAGATGCAGTCGTCAGCAGGTTAAGCCGGCGGAGGTCATTGATCAATCGAGGACGAATCGGCTAGGGGGTCGAGCACGAAAAGTTCCTGCTACCTAGTCGCTGGTTAAGAATCAATATGGTCGCAATTTCGGTATAATTGGCGTCGAAGAGATGTGAATAGAGACAGCGAAACAAAAATTATACGGGCAGGCGAGGGAAATTGAAATCGAAATCGGACGATGTGCGAGCAAAGTCTCGGCTGATGAGGTCAGAAGGAGGGACAAGGTGCCTAGGCGCCAATGGCTACAGAAATGTGGAAAGTCAAAGCACGCCCACGAACAAAGAGAGACCCAAAGTCGCAATGGAAGAGGTGAAAGAAGAAGAAAATGGCAGGAGAAACAGGTGAGGCTGGCTCGGCGAGGCTATCGTGGCCGACCTAGGCCCAGGTCATGGAAGATGGGTACAGTTGGTGTTAGGGGTTCTTCATTGGCTATTAGCCGAGCAGAAATGCCACAGAAGAGGAGAGCCCAAACTGAAAGTGGCGGCCTCCGCCTCCACTTCGTCAGCCTCTCACTCGCCAAGAGCAAGCAAGCAAGGTCAATGGAAGTCAACGCGCAACGCACCTCAGCGAGAGCTGGGTAAGATGGGGCTGTTTGTGTTTCGCCTTGTACGAACAACAAGAGCAATACTGATTGATTGTTTGATCATGTACTCACTTTTTGGACAATTTCCCAGTATCAGGTTATTTCACCTTGACTTCGCTCAGCAGCAAACTCAGCTGTCTTGTCTCAGCAACTCCTGTGAGAAGATAAAAAACAGTAGCTGGAACTACCATGGAGGGGTTGAATGTTGAACTGAGGGGGTTTGGCGAATGGAACCAAAGACGGAAGGCTTCACAAAAGTTCTCAGCTGATAAAAGAAGGAGGAGGAGGTAGGAGAGGAAAAGCCTAGATCAGCATTATTTCCAGCGCCTTACCTACCTTGCTTGAGCTTGAGCTGCACAAATCATCCATGGCCAGCACAGCTAAAGTTCTCACACAACTTTGAACAACTGCCCCAGCCAATCCGAGCCTCATGCTCCGTCCCCCTCTATTCTCACAACACGCTACAGATTCAATGAGACGCCAGGTGGGCTGCGATAAGATTGACACATTGAGGAACGGTCGAGTCAAATATGGAGTTTTTCTTTTTGTGGTGAATCACTCTCATCGAGTTGGCTTCACTCCCCAAACTCTGATAACGGCCTCTACTGACAATACCCTCATTACCTGGCCAACCTTACTTATCTCACCCGTGTCGAGGTACTACAGTGTGTGAATTTATCCCAGTCCACCTGAACGCTAACTACGACGAGACCAAGAGCACCGAAGCTGGTCTGGGGTCTTGTCCCTTGTGGGCCGCTTATTGAGACCCTGAGATGTGTTTTGCAGTTGCAGCGTTTTAGCTCAAGCTGATCAGCTCTCAAAGTTTCAACGGCGCAAGCCCCCCTCAATTGTCTACACCCAAACACTTACTATCGTCCTCGGTTATCATTCGATTCATACTTCAATGTCACCCATGGCATAACCAAATCGAAAGTATTGCAGCAATGAGCTCTCGGGGTGGAGAAATGGCGCACCCATCTCAAACCCCGGACGAGCCGTGTCGACTTGTCAACACGGCTGTGGACAAGCCAGCAACAGCTGCTGCGCCGTGGAGGACGAGTAGGAGAGCAGAACACGAAACAGCCGGGTCTCCAACGAATGAATGCAGCAGCTGGCGAGAGGGCCGCTCGGCAACCTTGTCCTAAGCATGCACGACGGTAACACTGATTGCAGAAGCACAGCCTGTGTCGCCAGTCGTTGTAGACCTTGAGCTTGCTGCATTATGCTCTCTGGCACGGGATCATGCAACCCGAAGCCTCCAGCGTAGATAGTAGATGTCTTGAAAGTCAATGGATTGGTCGCTCACATATGAGGCCATTGGGCTGCATAAGTGATAAGAATCACTTGCCTCGCAGCCTAGCACCCTGAGGTACGTCTGCAGATAGCAGCCACAAAAGCAGAGCCTCGGTGTGGGCAGGGCTGACGCATCGAAACAATCCTATTGTTTGAGATGCAGCAGGTATCCATCTCTGTTGGTTCGGCAAAACTCAACTGCTCAACTTGCATGTGGAGGAGGTTACGTCTAACTATCGTCTAAGTTTAGTAGAGAATGGCGAAGACCCCATCTATATCACTGAATGCGCGATGCATCCTTCACTTCCTTTCAAATATAATTATACCAACCGGTATAACGAAAGTGGAAGGATGCTGACAGCTTCAGTTGATACTCTGTAGGGTTCTGAAATAGACTCCGGTGGGTGTAAGTGGAGGCTTGTGGACTGGGAGGGAATACAGAGCCTGCTGCAGTAAGCGGAGACATTGCATCTCCTCATTCTACCGTAATCGGATCAGTTTGCATTCTTGACGTTCCATTCCATCTTTGGGGGTTACAAATACTTACTCAAGAAACACAAGGCTAGAAGGGTTTATTAATCTATTGTAAGTAACACCTTGCCAATAGGTTGACGAGTACAGTGACCATGCATTTCGTCGGACTTCGTAAGCAAAACTGTTGAGCCCCAAGGTTGATTACGAGATTGAATCATTAACCCTCGTATCTCAATCAGAAGATTCTCGACGAAAAGAAAGACCGCGCGTCTCATCCAGAGCTCGTGTAAAGTCAAGATACAAGCCTTGGTGCCGTGTGCCGAAGATTGGGCGTAGCGTTCAACTAATCCGTGGATTCCCGTCGAAGCCCAAGAAATCCAGGTGCACCATGTAACTCGATGGAGGCAATTGTGGTTCTCTTGGGTATCACTTGGCTCCCTCATGGAGATTTCAAGAATAGGTATCGAGAAACCCAACATTCCCAATATGGAGACGAGATCGTTAACGTCCCTGATTCTAATAAGAAACCCTGAAGACAGTGACAACTGAGAACCAAGTGGGCGAGGCTCGGTTGCGGGAGTGTGGCGAGCACAGCCACAACCTGAAGATCTACATAGCCAATCAGAGTTCACGAAAGACTAACAACTTCCAACTTCGGTCGTTCTATTTCCGTGGCTGTAAATCCCATCCCTTCTTGTGGAAAATGCCACTGATGGGAGATGGGCTTTCCGAACGGAGCTGCCCATTCCCGTTGATTCGTTTCGTAGATCAAACGCAGGCGATTCTTCTCTACAAACCACAAGCCAAGATCATTGAGGCAAAAAAAAACGCCAAAGCTTTTGGAACACGCCAAGAACAATCGATGGACCCGTGAACGGGCGGGAGAGCATGGATGGTCGAAAAGAGAAGAGCCAAGCTTACACAGCCACTCTCTAGCCGTCTCGTGTCTGCGAACCACATGGGACGGACGGGATGAGAGTTTATATGGTATCATCGTTTCAGCCCAGACAACTGGATCTCATGATTTGTACGCGTACTGGCTGAGCGAGCAGAGACCGAGAGGGATTCAGCGATCATCATCTGCATCCCCCATGTCCTCTATTAAACGTGCAGTAGCCAGGAGAAATGTCCTGTGTCCAACCACAAGACAAGCCGCTGTCAGGATGTCGAGTGGCGCGTGAGTTTCCAGGCCTGGGCAAGTTCCCGTCGCCTCTGCAGTCAAAGACTCGAAATTTACAGGGGTCGAGGGGCACCATCTCGCTGTTCCCAGCAGAGGATTCCAAGATTCCTCCACTGACGAGCCTGGCTCCCGCGCAAATCCGAGAGGTCCGCTCACTGTTGCGTCAGGGCTTCTAGGGATGATGGATCCAAAAATGGCTGAGGTGAGGTGCCCTGGGCTTCCATGAGGCGGGGCGACCTGCGTTACGTTACGTAGTGCCGACCCGACTCTTTAGTCTTGGGTTGTTGCTCACTGCCAGCCAAAAACTGCTCTACTGGGAACTATGACTATGACTGCCTGGGCTGCCCACAATCTGCCTTACTGTACCTAGATCAATCAACAAATCTTGACGTGAGCTTTCGACTTCTCCAAAACATCAAAGACCACTCATCTTAGCCCACGCGGCGTGATCAGCTTCAACCCTCTGAACACAGCCGCCCACCTGATCTCGATAAGCGACAAGAGCCAAGACCGTCTACAGCTCACCAACAGCTTTGCGCGACAGTGACACCTTTACAAACACCCAAATCGCCTGTATTTCAACTTTCTATACTCGATTGAAGCGCAAGCCGCAACACAACTACGTCCTCTGCGCCCATGGACTCCGGCGGGGTCAGGAGAAAGGATACGACCAAAGGCCCGCCTCTTCGAGTTCTATCACTCGGTAAGCGCCCACCAAGATGACGTCTGCTTTGTTTGATCCAATGCTAATACGCGCCAGATGGAGGAGGTGTCCGCGGTTATTCCATATTCATTATTATCCAGGAGCTTATGCACCGAACTTTTGTCGAGATCGAAGGCCGCGCTCCCAAGCGGCACGAAATCCCCAAGCCATGCGATCATTTCGACCTAATCGTCGGTACTGGTACAGGCGGGCTGATCGCCTTGATGCTGGGTCGATTGCGTCTTGACCTCGAGACGTGTAAGGAGCTCTACGTTCGTCTAACGCGCATGGTTTTCCAGACCGACAAGACTATTGCGGGTATTCCTTACAGGTCAACCTTGTTCAAGGCCAGCAAACTCGAGGAGGCTATCAAGGCAGCTGTGCAAGAACACACGGTGAAGGAGAGGGAAGGCAACGACGGCTCAGATTCTCCCCTCACCAATCCTCTCAACGCTGCGATGTACTCAAGCGCCGGTGCCCCCCGCCGAAACCAGAGCAATGCAAGCACCGTTAGCTTTAGCGCTCGCAGTCCCGCCTCGCAAATGGCGTATCGACCTGCGTATAACTCTAGATACGGCGATCCAAACGCGCGCCTATACGATCATCGTGAAAACCGTACCAAAACGTGAGTCATACCTCCACTGCTTTCTACCCATGACAGCATCGCTAACATATTTTTCTAGCGCGGTAACGGCAGTTTACAAGGGTTCTCCTCGAGGCTCACCCGCGGCTCTTTTGCGATCCTACGATTCTCGAAAAGAACCTCCTCCCGAGTTCGACTGCAAGATTTGGCAGGCTGGTCGAGCCACTTGTGCGATCGGACTGGCCTTCAAGCCCATCACCATTGGTCAATCAGTTTTTCACGATGACGGTGTCGGCACTTTCAACCCTAGTCCAGAAGCCCTGGACGAAGCTGTGGTCAACGAGTGGCCCGGTCGCGAAGTGGGTGTTTTTGTTAGCGTCGGTACTGGTAGACGGCCCAAGGGCAGCGATTCGAATTCGCAGATGTGGTATGAAGGCTTCTTGGGTGATTTTGCCGATGCGCGTAGGAAGTTGATAGCCAAGATCGAGGGTTGCGAGAATATTCATGAGTACATGATGCGCGAGCACCTTGGAAAACGAAATGTCAGTATCGACGCCTACTACCGTCTTAATGTGGAAGTTGGTGTTGGTGAGTTTGGAATGAATGAGTGGAACCGACTGGGCGAAATCAGCACTGGTACTCGACGGTATATGTCAAGGGAGGCCGAGCAAAGGATGATTCAGGGCATCTCTTCAAAGCTTGCCAAAATTCACCGAGCCAGGATCCGTCACGCACGAGCTCCTGAAGGAATCCCAGAACTTGTCAAGTCAACCTCAACCACATGGGAGATGCCTATGGCATTCGAACTTGCAGGAGATATTCCAACTACTGTTCCACTTCCTCACAGCCCCGCGAGCAGGTCGTCGTTCGAGTCGGGGTCAGATAGTTTGCATATCCGCAACAACAACCATAACGGTTCGCCACGAAGCTCAAACGAACGAATGCACGCAGAAACGTCTGTTCCGCATAACGTTCCCAACTCTCCTCCCCTAGGACCCCGTGGTCCCAGCGCCAGCGCTCCGACTTTACATCCAGAGGATCGTTTGGCAGTATCATCACCTACACCCGCGCAGTACCGCGAAGGGGTGTCGGGCCAAGACTTGATTGCCATTGTCAGCCCAGACGAGTATCCTAGGCCACCTCCCAACATGGCCGCGCCGCCACCGACACGGATTGAACCGCCGCCGCTGCCACCCAAGACGCCTCTCCCTGAGAGCCAGCAACATCAAGGTCGAAGAGTGCCTGCGGCCGCGCCTCCTTACCCGTTAGATGATGACGAGCCCCCGCCTGTGAACATGGCCCGGAAGCCTGACTACCGGGGAAGATAAGCATATTTTGATGCCCCTTCTTCATGAGACAGTCCTTGCAATTTGAATTTGGCTATGAAAAATGACGTCTCGAGCTTGAATATGAGCTCGAATCCACGAAAATCCATGAAACGAGAACTAGAACGATTATAAGACTGGCGTTGAGGGTGGAGGAATTGGTGATGATGATTCTTGTTTCTTTTGCTTCTGATTCTGCACGACTAGATACCACCTGGTTTTACTTGGATGTGAACCTTTGAATGTACTTGATGCTATGAAATTGATGGAAAGATGCTGGGATGATAGCTACTATATATCTGTTGGTCAAAGTGGCTGTACTTGTATAATGGAAACTAGCTTTTCATTCATAACGGCTGCCTATTATCTTCGGAGATATGAAAGTTAAATTAAATGGCAAATAGGGATCTCTTGGAATTCTTTTGTCTCATTGTTTGATTAGCTGGTCTTCGGAGGATTTGAAGGCCTAAGATCGCGGGTAGGCAGATCTTCGATACGACGGGGCTCGCGGTAGCATCCGGCCCCCCACTGATTGTTCCCTGTCGAGGCCTAGGCCTTGATAGATCGTACGGTAAGTGAGAAAGCCGTGAAGAACCCCTGTTTGCCTCTGGTCTACCACGAATACGTGACGAATATTCCTTCGAGGATGTCGTAGGATTCTTATACATCCTCCTCAGATGTAACGCACGGTTCGCTCTTTTCGTTATCAGCAGCTGTCAACTGAGACAATGGACTGATCGAGAGTCTTGCCACGAGGCAGCTGAAAGCCTGGAAGCTCGCCATGGAGCTAAAAATGAGAATCCATTCCCCCGTCCGTCGGTATTCGCGACTATGCTTGACCGTTTTGGGATAGCTTCACGATTTAACCTTCGATTCATGGTTTGAGCTCGTCGTCTTTAATTGGAGAGTTTGTAGCAAACGTTTCTGGCTAGGGCGTGTTAATCCAAGTTCGAGACTCGGTGCGATTAGCCCATCACCAAGACAAGACAACAGGTGCATAACAGTATCAGTGTTGCTGTGTTGTCTCTCTCTTCCAGGCAACTTTCTTCTCTTTGTTCCATCACATCCGCTAGAAGGGAGGGAAGAAGAAAAAGCAAGCAAGCGAATCGTCACTGTGATCGGCACCCACGGAAAGACACGCGGGCTCTGGTTCGACATTTCTTTGTTCTGGTATTGCTTGGCATATTGTCAAACGCCTCTGAAGAATTGAGAGTTTCTGTCATCTTCAACGGCGGGGGAGAAAACAAAACAGGCCCTTTTCTTTTCGATACTGTACTGGGGGTGACATTGCGTCGATATTGGATCCTTCTATCTACAACCCGCGTATTCCCAAGGAAGAGGAGACAAGACAAGACAAGACAAGAGGCGAGAGGAAGAGACTCCCTGCATCCGCGGAACTGTGCACCAGAGCCACGCATACTGCGCTGCAACCAGACAATCCCTCCCTGGACCAGCACCAGGCCTTGGAAGAGCCTACAGCCGCACGTTGCCGCGTTTGGTCAACAGGCAAAGGGACGCTCGGCCTCGCGCTTCAAATTGAGATCAGATATATTCCCATCTGCTCTTCTTCTCCCTTGGCTCTGTCTCTGTTCCTTTCTGAGGAACAAACATGGCTCTCAATTGAACCCCTACAACATCAGGGCATTTCAGTCATTGAGCCCAAAAACAGAAAAAAGACACACCCATCTTTCTTTCTTGTTCTCTCCCTGCAGTTTGCAGCACACAAACTTGCATCTTTCGATTTAACTAACTAGAACCAACAACCATCCGCCGCTGACCCCTGGCCTGTCGTTGAACCAACAACCTCACTCAGTGTCTCTGACCGGTTCTCATTTGGGAGTGCTGGGCCAATCAATCGCTTGAGCGACGTCAAGGGGACACCAAATATTACCGCCTGTCACTCTCGATTTGATCATTTTTTGGGGTATTGCAAAAGCGAGAGGAGTAAAAAAAAAAAAAAAAGGAATCGCTAAAGTAGGTTGTTGGTGGAACAATGATGCCGGTACTTGGAGCCACGCCGATGCAAGTCGCACCTCGACAACGAGCTCCGCGACAAACGTCATCGTGCCTTGAATGCCGCCGTCGCAAGCAAAAGGTGAGTTTTGTACATCGAGGACTTCTCAATTGAATTGCGATATCTTTGGTCTTTTCAGCCTAATTATTTGCCACTTTCGTATTAACCAACTCTGTACCTATGCCCGGATAAAACCCGACTAACATGCTCATAGTGCTCGCAAAGTCAACCATGTACAAATTGCTTTCGTCGGTTTCCCTCACCCGAATGTATATACGAAGTCAAGTCTTCCAAGAGGTCAGTGTTTCTGTACTACCGTGGACGAACCCTTCATCACTGCCCTTCCAGAATATCTCGTCTACAGTACAGCGACTAACATGCTCTAGACATCACCCAATAGCTTCACGCCCGAAACCACCTCTAGTGGGAGATGTACGAGAAGGCCCTTACTCACATCTCAACCCTGCGACTATCCAAGACGCTCTCTATTATCTCGAGGACGAAAGGTCACCCACTTCTTCGGTAACTAGTCCTAGCTCATCCGTCGCCACTTCAGCTACACAACCACGAACCGATCTATGGTTACCTTACAAGATTCACTCATCACCAAATGGTGACGATGACGACACGATACGTCAGTCAGTCTGGACCATCACGGCAAAGAGCACCGCAACAGCCAAACTCAATTATTCCAATGAACGTGTCACAGAGATCTTGGGGTCTCAAGATTACGATGAGCGGTACAATATCATCCCGCCAGTTGATGGCTCTGCAGTACAGCTAGAGTACCTTCCCATGAAACCTACCAAGTTAAACAAGGAATTAGTACGCATTCGTAAGTTGTGTGTGACATTTCTGTCCACTTGTTCACTAATGCGTGTGGTCTAGACTTGCAATTACTCTCGCGCTTCAAGTGCGCAGTAGACGGTAATCCAGATCCCGCCAACGAGTTCATGAACTTCTGGATTCCCTGCACTCTGCAAGATCCCCTCCTTCTCCAAATCGTCTTGTTTACATCATCATGCTGGTTATCCGAAACCCGTCATTTTTCCAAGGCTTTACAATACGCACACAAGCACCAGGTTTATCGAATGCTGAATTCTCAGCTCACGGATCAACAGGCACAGACGAGCGATACTTTAGTGCTTGGTGTTGTCCAGATGATTGCGGACTCTTGGTACTGGGGTGCTACGCATGATCTAAAAGCCCACCTTAGTGGTCTTAGAGGGATGATCAACCTGAGAGATGGGCTGTCCCAGCTCGGTTTGCGTGGTTACTTGGCCAAGATGGTTCTCATGTAAGTTGTTACACGGAATGCTGCAGCTGCAGTGTCTCGATCTCCGTCGTACAAGAATCTGACGTGGTACAGTCACGACATAGTCATGGCGCTCGCACATGAGATCAAGCCCTCCATGTATGGACATCCCGGCTTCGAGTTCCGAGATTCACGAGCTGTGCCCTTCAACACGGCCTTCAACACCCCCTTTATCAGCAATTGGCAATCTTTCAAAGAATGCTCAAATTCTTTACAGTTACACCCAAGTACTGCTCAAATACTCGACGACATGAGGGGCTTGTTCTCAGCCATTCTAGCTTTACCGAGAAATCCAAGTTCTGAGCACGTCCAAAAAGTTCTCTCAACGGCTCAGTGGTTTTACGAGAGGATCCTGAATTTACCGGAAGACACCCCCGCTCTTCAATCTCCAAGGCCTTCCCAATCATCTAGAGCAAGCTCGGTCGAGAGCCCAGGAAGTTCTGCGGGATCACTTAGAACTGACAAGTCTTCTTCGCCCTCCCTACTTCCAGACGTCATGTATCGCGTTATCCGCAAAGTGGCCTTAATCTACTGCAAAGCGATCCTCAATCGTTCCCCAATCAGCTCTGCTTGTTCTGAAGAAGACATTCAAGTGCTTTGGCTATCGATCTGGAAGTCCGGTCTGGCAACTTGGAAATCAGTTCTCGGTATCTTCGCATGGGTCATGATTGCCCTCGTGACAAATTGTCACAAAATCGGTCCTGGCCGCCTCATCAAGACCTTGACCATGTCTACAATGATGTCCATCGGGATGGAGAACTGGGACGTCTTTAATCACATAGCGAAGACTTCCTTTAGATTACAAAGATGGCTCGCAGGAGGGCGCGATGATACTAATGACCTTATGGGAGGAGAGAAAGTGGTGGACAAATATGGCTTTGGGATGATAGACGCATTACCACCTGTCGATATACCAGCTGATGTGGAATCATCAGAAGATATTTAAACAGGCAGGCCTCGGCTCTGCAGAGTACAAAGTTCCGTCTTCAGTCACATGCTTATACGAGGGACGACTGGTCTCTAAATGCGGAGATCTTGTCCTTTTAGATGTTCAATGACGACATGTCTCAACTGAGAACATTTGTGAAATCATGAAAATTGTCAAATACTCGCTTTCTCCTCGAACTATGTCCATGATGATTCTTCCTCTCATACCGCTTCTTACTACTTGAAGAGGGCAGTCCATAAGTTGTACGGCACCGAATCTGGGTAATACGTGATACAATGTACGATTTCACTCCGCTTCGAGACAACATACCGAATGGCAATGTTCTCTTGCCTGGAGATGATGGCTACGAGGTAGTGTTGCAAAGATGGAGCGCGACTTGCGTCAAGAGAGCAGTATGTCGAACGCAATGACTTCCCTCACGAGACTCACACAGCATAGGCAGCTATCGTCTTACCGACTGACTCACAAGAGGTGTCCACGGCGGTCAAATTTGCAGTTTCAAATCAAATACCAATGACTGTATGCGGTGGTGGCCACTCATCCAGCGGTGCCTCGTCAAGCGAGGGCATGGTCATTGATCTAAGAAAGATGCGAAAGGTCAAAGTCCACGCAGAAGCTATGACTGTCGAGTTCGAAGGGGGCTGTCTATGGGAAGATGTTGATACAGCCCTCGAGCGACATGGTCTAGCGACAGTCGGAGGTGTCGTCAATCACACGGGGGTTGGAGGACTTACACTTGGCGGAGGCCATGGTTTTCTCACACCCCGGCACGGCCTTACCATCGACAACTTGTTGAAGGCGGAAGTTGTTCTTGCAGATGGGACGATAGTCGAAGCGTCTGAAAACACAAACCAGGATCTGTTCTGGGCTATTCGAGGCGCTGGTGCACAGTTTGGAGTCGTAGCTCGTTTCGTATCTCGAGCTCATCGACAAGGCAAAGTCTGGAGTGGAACGTTGGCGTACTCGGCTGATAAACTGCCTGACTTATTGCGCTTTGCGAATGTGTTGTATGGAAGACCCAGCTCAGAGGGGCATTGCTTTGCATTGGGTATTGGCTTTGGGCCTGATGAGGCGAGCCGTGTCGTGTCTGCTATTCCTCTGTTTCACGGCTCAGAGGCAGATGCAAAGCGATATTTCTCCGGTCTTCTCGAGATAAAAGCAATCGCTAACGATACGGAGATGATGACAACTGCGAAGACGAACACGCTCCTCAACTCCGTCATGGACCACGGCATTCGACGCCTCATGGGCTCAGGCAACATCACAATGCCTCTTGATATCGAACCAATGCTACAAACAGCAGAAAAATTCTGGAAATTCTGCGAATCACACGATGGGATGGGCAAGTCTGTCTTGGCTATTGAGTTCTTCCCAACAGACAAGATTCGCGAAATCCCCCAGGATGCAACAGCCTACGCTAATCGAGGCGATTATTACGACGCCATGACTTCATTTGCATGGGAGAACCCAGCCTACGATTCAGAGATACGGCAGTTTAACAGAAATCTGTGTAAGAGGATCCGGGAGACGAATGGGTATTCGGCTACGGCGGGTGGACACTGGAGCAAGGGGCCTGTAGGAGTGTATATCAACATTGAGGCTGATAGTATATCGCCCAAGGATGCTTGGGGGGTTAATCTGCCTAGGTTGAGGGAGTTGAAGAGAAAGTATGATCCGAATAATGTGTTTAATAAGTGGCATGGTATTGCTGAAGATACAGCTGGCATGGCGTAATGAGATTGTAGGGAGGCCATTTGAGATATCTTGATGAAATGAAACTACCATTTTAACAGTTTGGGCTTGAGAATTATGCATGAAATCTAGAATATAAACCGTATTGCATCTTTAGCAATCTCTAACAGACCTTTTTCTTAGTCGTGCATGAGTCTTGCCACACTCGATCAGGAAGATTTGGTCTCTCCGTTGTCGTTATGGACGGAGTAACATGACACTCTTACCTACCTGTACATGAATGATAGTATTGGTATTCTATTTGACCTAGCCTGATATCATTCTATTCAATTGTACGCACCAGGAAGTGTTATGGTTGAGGTGGTAAGTCTCCAGGCAGCTTACCCTAGGCCTCCACCTCTGACTTGCAAGATGAGCAGTTCGTTGTCTCGTTCCCTCTACTCGTACTGTGAACGACAAACGATACAGGCGAATGTATTTTGATTCATAATCATTTCAACATATTTCAGTTTATTAATCGGAAAACGTACAAAGGTTCCAAATTCCATTACAGTACAGGGTAAGTTCCGAGACACGATACGATACGATAATAACACCACCCATGGTGTTTGTAAGACAAGGGATGACAGAGAGAACGCGAGGCAACTGCCTTCCACATCAGCTGTTTCAACTGAGGACGGCTCACTAACTGCGCTGCGGAATAGAACCTTTGTTGGACCCAACCGAACGCCCTGCACCGGGCGGCAGCTTGATAGAGTCCGAAAGTCTCACGCCTGAAGCGCACCAACCAATAACCAACATAAGCGAAGTGTAGTGAAGCAAGCCTGAAGGGATTAGGTAGGTATAATTGAGTTTCGGCTACGACTTGGAATTTCAAGAATCACTCAGTCACGTTGGTGATGATGGGGGTAACCTTGCTTGGCGACCATCGGGAAGCGGGAGAAGAGACGGCATGCCAGTTCTAGCACCGTACCTACAGTACCATGGGCATGTCGATGATGCCAGTGACGCTAGCGAGTGCGTTCCTGGGCCCGAGTTCCGGAGATAGGAGGGTTTCAAGGTTTAGTGAGGTCAAATGGCACTAATGAGCGACATACATATGAATATGGCGCGACAAAACAAAACGTATGTACGGAAGATGCCGCACGAGTTTACGATATGTCATATCTGTCTGTGAGCTTGGCTTGCTTGCCTGGAACAAGAGAGACGCTCTAGGCGATGGAAAATGCCCAAGGCTGGTGTTTTGTGGGGGTTCGTTGAGCAATGCAGAGGGAGCGAGGGAGGGATCTACAGGGGATTTGGTGGAGGTTGAATGTAACGGTATCGCGATGTTGAAAATGAGAATGCCTGCGTAAGCGGAATTCCTCGTCTTACAAGTGGTGTCATGGGCGTTGTTTGAAGGTTTAGCTACTGATCCAAGGTGTAGGGAGATGGGATGATGAGGCTCACCCGTATACCGAGCCCTAAAAGGAAAAAGCAAAGTGATGAACAGGTACGAAGCAACATGCCACTGATAAGTCGAAGTTAATTAATGCACTGACTGCATCACATCGCATCCATCTAGCCGTCTCATCACGCACAGGTACTGCCTGTAGGACCTAGGTAGCTGTAGCCTGTAGTCAAGGTAAGCCTGGCAAGGTAGTGTACATACTAAGTGTAGGTAGTGTAGCGGATACAGTTGCATGTTACGGTTGTAGTCGATTAGTTAGCTGACAGCCACATAGGCTCTGCGGAGTGAGATCCGCGGCACAGAAGAGGCCAACGGTTGCGATGGTAATACATACCCGATCAGTACAAGTGCGTGCGTCGCGGTAGTTGAGCTGGGTCCTCTTCTTTATCTTGTTCTTGTTTTATTGTGTTTCATGGCAGTTGGAGCCAATAATCACAGACAGTAGTAACAGAGGAGATTGCAGATGCGGCCGATGCATGCACACGCCCTGCCACACCTCGACTGCTTTGGGTAGTTATAGCAGGGTTGGATTTTCAGCTTCTCTCATGCGTCTTTTCCCCTTCTATGCATGTTGGCTTGGCGTGGTGATACTGATACGTACCGTCAATTCAGTTCAAACTCAACTCACTCACTCAGACTTGGCGGAGAAGAGTCGGGGGTGGAGTTGCATTGCATACAGTAAGTTACAGTATACCGAAAGTGTCCGACGGAATATTTATATTCAGTGACGTCAGGGGTCTGTAGCGGCGGTGAGGGATGCGATCCATAGATGTTACCATGATGCATTGCATCTCTCTTTGGTGGTGAGTTATTTCCGTTGGTGCTTTGGACTAGTAACGGTTTCAAGAAGCACAGGGCATTTAATAGACAGGGGAGATGGTAACCTCACTTGTATATCATGATGACAATATGAGACCTCAGAGTTGAAGAGATTTCAACAATACCACGTACATAGGTAGACAATTGTATGCTGAACTGAATATGCACATTGGCCAACATGATTGACAAATCTCTACGTAGACGAAACAGAACAAGGTGGAATCGACAGTGGGGGTTCCATGATGGAGGGGAAACCCCGCCCTCCAACAAGACATCATAACTCTTGTTCTCTCTATTCTCCCAAGAGAACTGCCGACATATGATAGCAACTCATTACCCCCAGAGATAACAAACAACAACCTCAAAATAGCTCTGCCTACAGTACAGTGCAGCATCAACAATGGCTCCCATCGGCGTAGCATTGATCGGCGGAGGCCTGTTCGCTAAACAGGCTCACATGGTGCGAAACCCCCAATACAACCGCCCAATTACGTATGCAGAATGAATGCTGAACAGAGGCCCGGCAGCCTGCTATCATGAAGGCAGATAACCTCGCCCTCAAGGCTATCTACTCCCGCTCTCTCAAGTCGGCCAAGGAGACGGCTGCCCTGAACACCCGCTCCGGCCAAGACCCGGACTTGTACTCGGCCGATTCGGGATCCGGCAAGTCGTTTGACGACCTTCTTGCTCGTCAAGACATTGAAGCTGTCATCATCGCATTGCCCATCCCGAGCCAACCCGAGCACATCAGAGCTGCTCTCGCTGCTGGCAAGCATGTCCTTGCCGAAAAGCCGCTTGCTCCCACCGTAGCTGATGGCAAGAAGTTGATCGAGTACTACCGTGGTCTAGGAGGCAAAGCTACCTTCTCGATTGCAGAGAACTTTCGGTACAAGCCATCGTTCGACTATGCCGCTGCGGAGGCCTCCAAGCTCGGAAAGCTGCAGCACTTCAGTGTACGTGTGTTCTTCTACATGAGCGAGGATTCTCAATGGTACGGCACCGCTTGGCGCGCAAAGCCTGAGTTTCAGGGTGGTTTCCTGCTCGACGGCGGAGTGCACTTCTCTGCAGCGACACGACAGCTCCTCACAGATCCAGGAGTCGATGTGACAGCCTTCACGACTCAGACACAACCTCACCTGGCACCAATCGACACAGTGAACGCGGTGGTCCGACTCAAGAGCGGTGTAAGTGGCACGTACCAGCAGTCCTGCGGCTCCAAGATGAGCACCTCAGTATTCCAATTCGGCTACGAGAAGGGTTCTGTGGTGGTCGACGGAGATAAGGTCACCGTTACGCCGTGGGATGGTGAGCCTGTTGTCAAAGAGTTTGAGAGGACGAGCGGTGTGACGGAGGAGGTTGAGGCGTGGGCGAAGGCGTTGGCTGAGGGAAAGCCGGATAAAAGGCAGAGCGTCGAGGAGGCGTTGGCGGATCTCGAGTTTTTGGAGTTGATGTTTGAGAGTGGCCTTGATGGAGGGCAGGCTAAGAAGTATGAGTGCCAGTTGTGAAGGTGAGATTTTGGTGCAAGCAATAGGTCGGTGTGTAAGTCATTGAACATGGTAGTAATATTGCGCCAGGAATATGAACAGGCATCAGATACAGCAGCTAATAGTAATACAAACGAAACATTAGCCGAATAATGTAACTAAATTTTACTGGGTTCGCAAGCCAAGTTTATGACTTTCTGAATTCGCAGTACTGAGCCTCTTGGCCTCGACGATCCTGGTCTGCGATAGGTATACTGGCTGGCAGGCGAATAGCACCAAAGCATTAATTGTTTATTATAGTGGCTCATGTAAGCCATTCATATGCTTACATAGATCCTTAAAGTCTAGCCTTTGCTTTAATTGCATCGTCACTAACAACCAGCTCCTGCAGCTTCTCACGAAGCGTTGAGGCCATACCGTCCTTTAGCGGTCTGTTCGTCTCACGATCAACATACACCTGTATAAACTCCCCTACCGCCTTCACCTCTTCCTTGCCCTTCTCAAAGAGCGCGGTCTCGTACGTGACGCTAGATTTACCTAGCTTGTTGACACGTAGGGCAAGCTCCGCGACAGCAGGGTACGCGATAGACGAGAAATAGTCAGTGTGGGTGTGCACGCACATGCCAAACTGTGGTGCTGTAGGAGGATGGAGACCACAATTGTCAATGAGGTATGCGTTGATGATGGAGTCGAATCTGAGAATTGAGGGTTACTCGCTGGATCTTGAGATTGTAGAGAGATCGTCACTTTTTGATCATACTTACAAAAAATTGTAAACGGAATTGTTCATGTGGTCGTACATATCATTGTCGTTCCTGTTAACAAGGGAGTCAGTCTATCGAAGCGATATATCATATCCCTATGTACACGTGAGAGATGTCACTGTGACAGTTTGACGCATTCCGCAATTCGCAAAGGTAGGGAAGGGTCAAATGATGAGCGATGGTAATAATCCGGAGCAAAGGATACAGCTTTAGCTATTGAGTTAAAGCATCAATGAGGAGTGAACTCACCATCGCGTGCGGTAGTCGAGGAAGAAACGATAGTCTTCTCTCTTGCGGGTCTTGAGCTCCGCAGGTGAAGCCTTGCTACCCATTCCGCGGTTCGATTCTCTGGGGTAAGTTAAGTTAATGGATCCGTAGCGTTCTCGACCGTGGCTTTTTGCTTATGCCCTTTTCACTTTACGAAAGACTTGTTTTGTTGTAGTACAGTAGACAGCCGGTAGCGCCGACTGCGTGGGTAGAGAGGCGTGAAGTCTATTGGGCGAATTGCCAAGAAAATAAAACAGATCAAGCAAGAAATGCGACTGAGGTCAACGAGTCTAGACTGAAGGGACTGAGACTGATGATTTGATCCTTCGACAGTTGCGCGCGATGTGAAATAGGTAGTTATGGGGTAGCTCTGTAGTCTGGACCCCTTGTGTCTCCGATGGTGTTTATGTTGTGTCGATGAGGAAACAGCCCTAGTGTTCAGAGAATCGGAAGCCAAGGGGCAAAATCTCAATCTCACGATGGAGGCAGAATTGAATTGAAATGGAATAAGATGAGATGCGAGAAACAGTGAATTCCTGGGGTATTCACTTTTGGATGTGTTTCCGAGGTTCTGGGTTACTCCAATCTCAAATTGGAAAAGCCGAGGTTCGAACCAACTCTTTTGACGTACGGATACGCTCACTCTGAATTGTTTTTGTTTGTTCCCAGCCCCGGGAATTGATTGAGGCATCCATTCCCGTCTTCAACAGCGGTTTGTCCGCGCGCGGGGCTGATTTTAGTGGACGGTTGACCTAGATTCCGCGGTCGTGGCAGCTAAGCCTGCTAAGGTCGGGCACTCAAATCCCCTAGAGCACCCGAGAGACAGTGGATGACGGGGGAGGCCTGGCCTGGACTGGGCTGGACGCCTGCAGGCCAGTGCCCCCCCCAAGCCCTGTTCGTCAGTGGACTCTAGATGACCCTTTGGGGCTTTTGGCGGGGGAATCTTGAAACCATCTGCCAACACGGGCAAATCACGGCTTTACCTTTGCTCTGCAGAGGAATCGACTCATCCAAAAAGGCTCAGACCGCCCGGGGATTAATTTCCTAGAACAGGCGAGGGGTCCATTCCTGCCGCATGTCACCGCTCGTTTCTGCCGTTGGCTCAACCCACAGAAAAAGATATCGTCAGAATTTCAAAGACAGTGTTTGCCAAGGGAGTCTCGCTAATCCCCGGGCCCATAGACGTCAGTGATAATTTGTCACTACACATTCTTTCAACGCCCTTCTCTTTCATGCATACCGTTGCCTGCCTCACACAAGGTTAAAAAGCGCCGCAAAAAGCGCCGCATCTTCTCCTCGACTGCTGCTGAGGAATGAGGGCTGCTGCTCTTCGCCTCGGCCCGCACTCCTCCGCATTACGAAGATCTAGGTCCCTGTCCAGGGCCACAGTCAGAGCCTCCTCGTTACCCCCTCGTGAAAGGCGCCCCTTTGCAATGGCTGCGTCGTCACCGAAGCTCGAGGCTTCGCCCTCCGAAGACAACATCTTTGCGAATTCTTTCCAGGATCTTGATATTCAGAGTGACAAGGGTCTTACACCAAGCCCTGTCCCGAGCCAACCAAACTCCGATCCACCACAAGCCGCCACCAACAACAATAAACAACAAAATCAAAGACGTCCAAAGCAAAAGAAGAAACAAGATCCGCCAAAGGTCTCGGAATCAGACGAGCCCCTCATTACACCGGTTGGGGACCCCTGGCCTCGGCCGTATCACTTTGAGGGAGATGGATTGCGTCGGGTAGTTCCATACCATTATACTTACAACACACATTGCAAGGAGAGATGGCGGAACAGGCCCCTCCTTGAGATCTATGAATCTGAATTCAGGGACCGCCCGCTAGAGTACTATCGGCAGTCGATGATACGGGGAACTATCTTTGTTAACGGTCGGCGAGTCGGGCCCGATTATATTCTCCGGAATGGTGACCTCATTTCTCACACTCTGCACCGTCATGAACCTCCGGTAACAGAGGACCCCGTGCAGATCATCCACGAGGATGAAGATATGATTGTTATTAACAAGCCCGCGGGAGTTCCTGTACACCCTGCAGGCAGGTACAACTTCAACTCGGTTGTTGAGATTATGAAATCAGACCGCGGCCCAGCATTCTTGCCATACCTCTGCAACCGCCTGGACCGTCTCACAAGTGGTATCATGTTCATTGCAAAGAACCCACCTGCTGCAGAGGCGTTGGGCATCAAGATCAAGGACCGCACAGTGAGAAAAGAATACATCGCTCGAGTGATGGGCGAATTTCCCGACGGCGAGGTTGTTTGCGACCAACCCATCCTACAAATATCTCCCAAGCTTGGCCTTAACAGGGTGCGCGCGAATGGCAAGACAGCCCGAACTGTGTTTAAGAAGTTGGCCTACTATCCTGCCGAGGGAGAGAACGAAGCAAACGACCGCCCTAAAACTCCTGAACAGGTTCAGGAGGAGAAATTTCGCCCTTGGGCAAACAAGAAGGGATACTCCATTGTTCGATGTCTCCCTGTTACAGGTCGCACTCACCAGTTGCGGGTTCACCTTCAACATCTTGGCCATCCTATTCAAAATGATCCTATCTATGCTAACCGGCGGGTCTGGGGCGTTGATCTGGGACAAAACGACGCCGATGCGACTCAGAACACAGACGAAGACATCGTGAGCCGGCTGTCTCGGATGGGCAAAGACGAAGTGGCAGAAGCTGTTGCTTATTACGATGCCATGGTGGATAGATATGAAGAGAAGAGGGCCGAGAAGCTTACGGGCGAGCTCTGCGACATTTGCGAGACACCTCTATACTCGGACCCTGGTGAACATGAGCTATCGCTATGGCTCCACAGTCTTCGGTATGAAGATGCAGGCGGTGCCTGGTCATATGTTAGCCCGTTGCCTCGCTGGGCTCTCCCACCGAAGGGAATGAGTGGCCCAACATCGGTGGGTGGGATGGAGGAGTTGGTGGAGGCGGTTAAGGACGAGAACCCTGAGATATCATGATAATTGCCATTCCATACAACAAGCAAGCACCAAGCAAGCAGCTTCAGATGCCTACACTACATACATATTACGACCATCGCGTGGATAACGCCACCAAATAGAACGAGATGGCAACTCGTAGATACACATGAGCAGCTGAACTATAGCACATCTCGAATGAGAGTTGCAAAGCTGCCGAACCTATCAGACAGGACCAGCTTGATCCCCTGGCGCCAGGGTGAGGATCCGATTTCCGGGTCATCATCCTGTGGATCTACTATTGGTGACCAGGGTCGGCCTATCCCCGTCAGTAATACAGGCAGACTATGACTATTTAGCTTATGCATGAGGGCTCCTAGCCCGTATAGACTAGAGGCTGAGCCAAGATAGGGCTTGGCTTCGAAACCCTTGAACATTCTTCGAAATTGCAAGCCTAGGGTTTGTGTTGTTGTGATGCGAGGCATGCGACCGATATCTGTCTTAGCTATGGCGCCCTCGGGATACCCTTCACCCGGGAGCGCGGATTTACGACAAATAAGCCCAAAGTTTAAGACAAGTCACTGGTTCCACGGTGGCTAACAACGGGCACTTACTAAAGGCTTCGTCGACGCCAGAGGCGCAACATGAAGCAACCAGTACGGAAGCCACTGACAGACTAAACTCATCTCCTCACCCTCGGAACGACCAGTTCTCTGGAGCGGAACCGGGAGGAATTAAGGCCAATGGTTCTCGGAGGAATTAGGTCAATCTAAGCGAAGTACCGTAAGTCTCCAACGGGGCAGGCAATCTGCCAATATGGGGCCCTCAAAGCTCAAGCTCTCAACGCATTCCTCAGTGAACACAAGATCAGAACATACGAAGGACCCTAGAAAGATGGCGGCCCCCCAGGGTGCAAGAAAACACCCAACCTTGATGCAGGGTGTCAAAATAAACTTAGCAAAAAGTCTCCTAAGTTTAGACTGGATTTACCTAAGCATTTTCATCACTTAGGGTTAAGGTCCTGAGTTTTCTTTCCTCCCCTAGGATTAAGATGGACCCCAGAGTCGATGCCAAGAGCTATACCAACCGACAAAGACCGTGACGACCGCCCTGGCTACGAGACTTGGGAAATAGCTCGAGATAGGGTCGATGATGAGACACGTCTAAGATTGCTCGACGCTCCGGGGCCGGAGCCAGAGAGTTCACTGGTTCATAGATGCCAATATAGATGGAGAAACAGAACTCCGACTAGGCATCATGGCCCTGGTGGACGATACGTGGGGCAGATAGTCATGGGGCTATTGTAGATCCTCACGGGGATCTTGGGTCGAGGATTGATTACGTGTAATTATACGGATTGAAGCCTCACCCTCACCAGACAACTGCTGGCGTGCGTATCCATCACGAGAGTATCAAGACAAGACAAGACAAGACAAAAAGGCCCCTGACAGGGTTTTGATGAAGTTCATCCAATTGCTTTACCCACTGGACTGGCTAAAACAAAAAAGCCCCAGTCAAGTCGAATCACATCATTGTGTACTCTGTATGTACTCCGTATCACATCGTGAGCTCCACGAAGCATGGGTTTAATCAATCGGTTGGCAAGGGGTCCATCCTCTAGGCTCTAGCACAGCAGCGGAATTGTGGCTGGCGAGATATGGATCACAGCACGCAAGCAAGCCATGATCGAAGCCTGCGCTGCGGGTGACCATTTGCGGCTGTTTCTCTTTTTCCCCTATTTTCTGGGGTAACGAAGACCAAGTTCATGATTGGGAATTGCTTGCTTTTTTTTGCTGCGTTACCCATCCCCTTCTCCACGGGTTCGGTTCAATTCACCCTTGCCAGCAGCAGCAGCAGCAGCAGTTACCAAGTTCCCGGGTCGTGGTTCTTTGGTCACAGTTGGGAATGGCAATCAATTCGTGCGCTGCTAAACTCTAGTCAAACTGTCAAAGGTCCATCCCGCTCACGCAGCGCGGGATGAACCTCACGATCAGAGTTTTTCTCTCATCTTGAATGCAACGCTGAGCAAGATCGAAAAGCAAGATTCGTTCGTGTTGGCGGCGGGAGAAAGATGGCTCTAGTCGGGGGGGAGAGAGGCCCTGCTGGGATGGGAGCAAGGAACCCTTTCAGTGAGACGTCATTGATGCAACGCGACGTTGGAGAGAGATGCTGAAAACGGTTGAGAATTATGGATTGCTGACGATTCCAGCTGACGGACGCGCATCAAGATCAGCTCAGCTTTTCAACTGCCGAGACAGGTTGGGTCATGATTGTCAAGAATAACTAGAATACAACAAAAACTTGGTGAAGCAATTGTGAGGTTGAAGGATCTTCGACACACGCAATATAGTACAAACAGACAAACAGACACAAAATTCTCACCAAGGTTTGCGATTGAGGTGCCTCGCAGCAAAGAATGACGCCATGCAGGAGGATGTTGTGTGTCTGTCTGTCTGTCGGTCAGTCTCTGTCTCTGTGTCTGTCTCGATCCCGCGGGTACCATGCTCATTTGCTCGGGGAACCTGGCAGAGAAGATTCTTTTTTTCCTTCCAAAGTCTCAAAGAGGGAGCTCACCTGCAAGCCCCAAAAACTCAAAGCAGCCAGCACAAATGAGCTGTCAGCAGCGGCTCACCACGGCCTTGAGAGTTAGGGGGCCACATCCTTAAAAACCGCCCTGTGCTGTGCTGCTATTCCTCCTGGGGGAGTTACTCCTGGCTGCGCCGCAGCATAGACTTTCAGCCCCGAATTGCGACCGTGGTTTATTAGGTTGTCTTGCTTTTTCCTACGGCGACTGCGAAATGTGCAGTCCATTTGTCCGAGTTACGAATTGCCACGCTGAAAAAGTGACAGACTGAATGCATGCAGTGGAAAATGGCTTTTGCGCGCTCTGAGGGCCGACAACTCCTCAAAGGAGGCATCTTGTCCGCTTGGGGGACTGACTGACTGACTGGATGCTGTACTGTACTGTACTTACACGGACGGGGGATCTGCATGGAGTGGGTTTCTGAATTGTTTCTTGTTAAATGTTGGCGGGGAATCCGAAGACTGCAGCAGAGATATGATTGATACAGACAGAGGCTCCATCTCCATTGCCATGTGCCCCGGCACCTGATCTGGGGATTGGTTCTTGGCTTTGGGACTGACCGCAAGATGGTCGACGGTACTCACAGATCAAACAAGCGGCCGTGATGATGCCATATGGGGGCGGGTTTGGATCGACGCCGTCGAGTACTTACAGTAGAGTTAGCATCAAAGGGAAAATCAGAGTGATACTGTACCTACTGTACGACTCGCGATAGGCATGGCTGGTGCCGTTTCCACTCCATGGTAACGCTCCCACGTTTTGTCCGACTTCTGATACTGTACTAAGGTCGAGGACGAGCGTCTGGTGGTGGTTGACTTTGGCTTTACAGCACGCTCACATACTGATGGCCTGTGGCCCCCTGGTTCCACGTGCTCCACCCGCTACACTACGATCCTTGGATCAACTGTGGAAGACTCCCAGAGTCCTCCGAGAGGTTAGAACCGCGAAGCGCGCTAACTAGGGAGCCGTCACTGGCGACCGACTGGGTCCCCTCTCTCACACCCTGACCCCGACTCCGACTACGCCGGATATCGGCTAGGTTAGAGGGATGAAAGTCTAATCCTGCAGGGGTCATAGGCTACGACAGTGCATAGTGGGTAGTGGGGGGGAGCGCGGTAGGGATGGGCTCTCGATTCAGTGCTGCAGAGTAGAGAGTGTCATCTTGGTGCCCTGGGACTTGTCCATTTCCCACGCTTCTGGGGAGCTTCCCTGGGGGCCACGCTACGCTACAGTGCAGTCAGTACACCATGAGTTACAGTACCTTGCTCTATGTTCAGGTTCGAATTCAAGGTCAAGGTCGAGGTCAACAGTCAACTTCCTTCAGGGCCCAACCATCTAAGGGCACCCCGGGCATGAGTTATCCGCTCTGAGACAACAGGTACACCCTTGTTTTATCAGGATGGGAGATACTGAGGCACACACAACAGACAGGACCATCGATATTCCATGATTAATCGAGGATGGCATAGCAGACAGCAGCACGACGCCTCGAAGCAAGGCATGGTTGGAAATAATACGCCCGTCGAATGACTCCACCGCTAATTGCAGTGACATTTTACTGCATAGCAAGACAGATGATTGGATTCATCAATCCCTCTGGTTCATCTGTAACATGGGCATGGCTATCGGGGATGGTACTGTAGAATCGAAAGCAGCGGCGAACTGGAATACTTTCTCATGACCGAATGAAATGCAAAAAGACATTCAATGCGTTGAAATGCTTCGATGCATCGGAGCCAAAACGCTAACCCGTCCAAGGGAACGGCGATGCTAACTGCTAACGTGCTGTCAAGCGAGGAGCATATTACGATACTTGCCTTACAGTCAGTCAGCCGCAGAGCCCACATCACATCGATAACGATTGATCGTTCAGGACAAAACGGGGGCTCTTCCTGTTGCAGACAATAGAGGCGAGAGACACGAATTGACTTGACGGTAGAGGCGGCCCTCGAGCGAAGCTCTGTTCAGCTCAGCGCAGGAGAAAGGGTCCGAGAGCTTGCAGTGGAGCGTCAATCAATCTTGGGAACCACAAACCCCGAGGAAGATGGGGACCCGCCGAGTTTACTTGCTGTTAATAGTGTGTTGTGGTGTTTGTTATCCATTCACTGTGAAAGACGATTGAGAAGGGGGGAGGAGGAATTGGTTATTGGGTCGAATCAAGGTCAGGCCAGGTCAGGCCAGACGAGACCATGCCATTGAATGTCTACGAGCATGTCTGGTTTGTGGAGATGAAAAACTGGACATTCTTGGAAAATGAATGCTGTTCTGAAAGTCTGCCTATCGACGACGTACGTTGATGAAGAATTGGGTTGGCCGAAGAAGACAGAGAATCTGTAAGCAAGAAACGCTCCAGAAGCAGGGATAAGCCAAGCCACCCCAGACTGAAGAAGGAGAAGAAGACGAAGAGAAGAAGAGCCTCTTGGAAGAGGATGTACACATTCAATGTCCTCAGTACAAGCTCAAAGTACACTCTCATTCTAACAAGAAGCGTGGCGCACCGGACCGCGCACCAGGACCAGGACGAGTGAGTACCATCTCCAGCACGTACCAGAAGGACCCACGCTCTACCAGCCTTGTTGTTGCTGTTCCATTTCCATTGCTCGCTCGGTGGCTGACCTATGACCCATGAGCCGGACGGACCAACGCTAACACTAATACCAACAGGGAGCATGATGGCCTCCCACTCTAGGGGGTGAGCCTAGCCATGTCTGAAGGGTCCGTCACGACACAACCAGTACGTACACGTTGGAGCACGCCTCCTCCGTTGGAGATACACCTTCTCCAAGGCGAAAAAAAGAAAAAGAGGATGGGTTCGTTCGTTGTTCTACGCCAGAGACGCCATAGGGAAAATGGTTATAAACAACACCCCTTGTCCCCTCGTCGATCAACTCTAGTACAGTACAGTAGCGTAGCTGGGCCGATCTCCATGCGAACACTTACTTGCACGACCTTGACCTTGACCTTGACTTAAGACTACAAGGACTCCACAGACTTCAACAGATTCTACTACTCATCTCATCCTAACTCAAACCCATTCACCACACCTCACCTCACCTCACTTACATATATACACCATCCAGGGACCCTTCCTTTCCTCACCTTGCTTGACTTGAGGTTTCATCCTTCATACTTGTATAACATATCCGTCACATACAAGTCTTGGCCTTCTCATATATATATATATATATATACCCACTTCACGTCCACCACATACACTCACGCTCTATCTTGTCGACTTGACTTGACATGAGCGCATCGCCCACCTCGTCACCGTCATCTATGCCTTACTCTTCTTCACCCGACCCTCACACAATCTCCTACTCCTCACAAAACAACAACACCGACAACATGGTCCGCTCATCATCAGCCGAGCCCGCAAAGAGCTCTAAGCGAAAGGGTAAGTAAACAAAACCAAACCTAACCAGCCACGCGGGACAGAAAAAGCAAAAAGAACACACATATACACACTTGCATACATCGCGCCCAAGCAGCAAAGTCAATTCGATTCATACATACATGCATACATACCCATGATCAGCAGCACTAACTAACACGCAACAACAACAGGCACACGAAGCGTCTCTACCCTCACACCTTCACAACTCGCGCGCAAGAGAGCCAACGACCGAGAGGCTCAAAGGGCTATCCGGGCGCGAACCAAGGAGCACATCGACCGCCTGGAGCGCGAGCTGGAGGACCTCAAGAGCAAGCAGAGCCGTGATCAGACAGTCCAGGAGCTTCTGCGACGGAACCAGGCGCTCGAGGAGGAGCTCATGCGGCTCAAGGAGAACATGGGCGTCTCAATGACCTCGTCGCCTTACTCTGCACCTGGTACGGCTCTCTCAGTCTCCATCCCGACGTCCTCGTCACCGCACAACAACATTCTGACCAGCCCCTCAGTATACGATGATAACCTCAGCACAGGCAGCGGTGCCATCCCCAGTCCTCGCGGCTCCCCCTTCCCTTCTGGCGACTACAGCCCCATCCCCGACTATGGACAGCAATACGTCCCCCTCCCTAACAACTGCGAGTCATGGGCCAGCACTGTCCCCTGCCCCGTCCCATCCAACGTCTCAAGCCCTTCCTCATCTGCCGACGACTACAGCGCCGGCTACATTCCCACCAGCGTGCCCACCTCGCTGATGCCCTCAAACAACACAAGCTCCTCCAGCATCAGCGTTGGCCACGCTCACAAGGACGTGATCAAAATGGAGTATGAAGATGTTGATTCTCACGGTACGGTCACCCAGCAGCTCCCAGCAATCTCACTCCCACTCTCCCTCTCAAGACAGGAGACTAATCACACTCAGTGTCTAGACGCCGGATTCCGCCTCAGCAACCCCTCGCTTCATCCCGTGTCCCATACTTACATGGCTCAACAGCAGCAGCCCGCCTGGAACATGTATCCCGTCTACTACCCCCAGGCTCAGTCCTCGGTCCATTGAAGGGCCAAACTCAACCGGGCTCATCCTGGCCGGGATCTGGGCCCGTTCTCACCACTCCGCCGGCCTGTCGCTTTGATGAACTCTTAGTCGGCTTCCTCCAGGACTGCCGCCGCATGATCACCACAGAGTCTCTAGCTCACACCCTGGGTCCTCACCAGATAGACGTGCGCTCACTGTTTCGCGGCCATGATAGCCACGGTCAGATCGCCTACTCACCTCATCCCATCACCGACCTCATCCGCAGCCTCATCGACACAGCAGGAATGACACGACTGACTGAGCGCATCGCCATCTTTGCGCCTCTGCAAACCATGATCTGTTGGCTCGCGCAGCCTACTCCAGAGAGACGCGCGCGACTATGCGAAGACTACGTGCCTCGAGAGCGCCAAATGACAACTCCGCACCCTCAATGGCTCGATCTTGTCCTCTGGGGCAGTCTGCGCGAGGCCGCCATCGAGCGGCAGGATCTCTACGCTACAGACGAGTTTCAAAGGGTCTACTTCGACGCGCTGCGCCTTGTCAATTGGCCTTATCAGCCGCTAGACGGGCTAGTCACAGATCCGCAGACGGGCCACGTTGGGCTCACGGATGCCCTCATGGCCCATGCCATGAACGGTTCCAACTGGCGTCTGGCTGAGACCTTTGCCCAAAGATACCCTGAGCTCTGCGGGCTAGTGGCTCTCGAGTAGAGAGTGGAAAGTCTGTCTGATGGGGATCGACCACACCTTTGGCTTTGCCATGACTCTTGACCTTACCTCACCTTTGCTTGACATGATTCGACTCCGGTATCATGGATCACATGTTGTAAGGCATGTCATGACATCGTGGGTTAACACGGCACCACAGAATGCCGATCCATCAAACTTACCGCGTGCTGGGATTATCCGCCGCGGCAAGTCTCTATCCTGCTCCCACCCACGTCGATCATGCCCCGTCTTACACACCCACATACAAACATACCTACCTATCTATCTATCAACTACCTACCACTACTACTACATCGTCATCATCTTCTCACAGAACCAAAAAAAAGACAAAAAAAACATTTCATGACATGACATGACAGGAAACTTTTAGAGGAGGAATCAAAGTACCCCACAACATCTCTAACGGCCATACTATACTTCTTACTGTACTGTTAACATTACATTATGGGAAAAGGCAATACTGTTATTAGACATGTATACTTATTTAAAACATGGAAGCAAAGGAAAGGGAACGGGCGGAGGCGTGCAATTTGGAACACACACACACAAACAAGCATTGGGACAAATCTAAGGAAATTCACTATTGGCGATATGGGGGTTCTTTGTTTCTAGAGGTGTTTTTGACATACATACATTACTCGGTGTATGATGGTATTACCCATGTTCTTACTAGGATACTTATTTTCACGAATCAAGATACACACACGTTTGGATTCTTCACACTCTGGCCTCAATTCTTCCTCTCATGGATCGTGATTGCAACTTGTACTATCCCTATGAACATCTATCTATCTCTTGACTAGCAGGCGGGCCCCCAAGATGGGAAAATCCTCTGGTTTCATTTTACCCCATACGCTTACATGGTCGATGACATTCCAAAACCCTGTACGAACCCTTGTCCAATTTCGACCTGTAATTGATGGCATATTCCCATATCTACCAGGGTGTGTACGTTATTGTACTGTGCTGTATGTACGTGGTCTTGTTGTTGTTGTTTTTAAAATTATCCTTCTCTTTTCATTACTGGTAAGCGTCTTCTACATACGTAGGAGAGTTACATCGAGGACGCATCTCCACCGCCATGTTCCCGTCACGCACATGGCTCAGAGTCCCAAAGAGGGAGGGGGAGTGTTGAGCATTGGGCAGTCTGAGGGTCCCCCACTTACAGTGTACGGTTAAACCCATAGACCAGGGAGGAGGATATCTGATATCGGTCCAGCGCTTATACTGCTAATGGTCTAGTTGATTATCCCCCTATGTCCCAAGGGGTAAAAGCTGTTCCATCAGACGACAGGCATGCATGCTGCTTGCTGTGCTGTGCTGTTAGTTGGTATCTCGTCTTGGAGTTTTGGAGCAGATATACCTGATACATACCAAACCGATGCTTATGCTACTCACCGCGTAGCTCCCTTTTGCCCTGCCCAAAGATGTCAGTTGTCCACCTTGACTACAACTATATCATTTCTCAGTTGCGTTGCATCGCACATGTCACTGCTCGAGCCCCTTGCGGTTGCGGGAGATCTCGAGCAGGGAAAATTCGCAACATTGAGCCGCAACGATACCAAGTAGAGTGACTTGAGATACTTGCTTTTGCCTCCCACGCTCTCAAGTACAAGTTTTTCCAATCTTGTAAAAGATCGTGGCGAAACTGCATGGACACGCACGTGGCCCATCCATACCATATGGCCCTTGTCTCGCAATGACAGCTTGACACAATCTCATACGGCCACATGCGTATTCTAAACATGGACTTTTGCGATTCCGAGGGAGCAAGCACAAAGTTTAGTCTCAGGTTAGGCTTGAACCAACAGAGCTCCGAGGTACAGGCCCGAGGTACAGTGCCGTGCCGTTTCTTCTTGTCTCTCTTCTCAAGAGCCGGGGCGGCGTCACGGTCTTGTATGCCCAAAACGGTGATTTCCATATTAACTATCGGTGCGACACCGACACCGACACACTCGATATGAGACAGACAGGCAGGCAGGCAGACAGAGGCTGAGAGGCAGACACACACACACGCACACACACACATACTGGTACGCAGCCAGAGACACAGAGTCTCAGCCCTCTCCGAAGCTACGTAATGTACATTCTTCGCGGAACTTCCGTCTAGATTCCGTGAAATAAGGGCGAAAAACAGCCTCAAACGTTATGTTTCGCGGAAACTCTATTTGTTTCCGTGTTCCCCTCGGACGTTTTTCTCGATTAGCAACAGGCAAAAGCAACGAAGCGATTGCACAACATCGCGGCTCGAGCCTCAATTCGTCAACGGCAGTTTGTACCACCGACCATCGGAACAAGACGTCGGCCGGTCGGAGAGGGCGAAACAGAGGCCTCGTCACGCAATTGCTTGGCTCCAAGTAAAGAAAAGTAAGTACCTTGCAGTGATAGACAAACCCAAAAGATACCGGCCGGGCTGTTCCCGCGGGAAACAATGGGCATGGGCACTAAAAAGTCCCCTCCGCATCTGCATCTGACTTCCACCTGAAGCCTCAAGGTAAGGCCTGCACTGACGTTGGAAATGAAACTGGTGACACTGAAGATCGGCCACTAAACAACCCCCAACCTTCAGTTGGGTATTACCTAGCCTATCCCTCCTCTTCTGAACTGTATTTTTATCGTACACTGTACTGTATAATTGCGACTTTTCCCTTCCGAGTATGCACTTCGCCAGCAGAAGGGACGCACAGGCATTTCCCAACCTAGCGGTGCAACGAACTTGAATGAAGCAACAGTCCCGTGAGACACTGACAGCAGCAACTCAGGGCTTTATTGCGTAGGTGGCTTGGCCTGTTTGAGTCTGAGCCCTTTCTTCACGCAAAGCGCGGGCATTTAATTGTTTTTGTTTCAATTTTCCATCGCAATTCAGACCCCGATTTCGTCTAAGGCCGCAAGATCCTGTATGTACAACAATGACCTGCATCTGACGTCTGACGCCCAGTTTGCGGTGAAGATACAGTACCCAGATGTGTGGGATGCACAATGTACAATGCGTTGTGCTGTGCTGTGCCGTGCTGTGCTGTATTCTACCGTACTGTCCTGTACACCGCAACATGTTGCCCAGTGAGAAGGGAGCAAATCAGATCCAGGGCTAGAAAACCTAGAAGGCGCCTGGAAGACTGCTCAGAAGGGTGATCGAAGCCAATGCAAGGCCAACCTGCAGGAGAGAATGGCATCGGCACGTGTTGTGTGGATGCAGAGCAATTCGAGAGGGAGGGTGAAGAGGCTACAGTCCCCAAAGCGCTTCAGACTGTACTGTCTTGCTTCCAACTTCAACTGCTGCACAGCCGTTTCTTCGTGACTGAAAGTTGAAGATGGTTGCGTTGAGTTGGAGGAAATGCGTCTAACTGAAGAGGGCGAAGCGGTCCGAGATGTGGAGAACTATTAGACAAATAACGGTATATGACAGGCTGAATTTATCGAGGACGCTAGAGTTGCAGATTCAAGGGGTTCTGTAGGGTCATAGAGTTTGCGCTAGAAGGTTGCTGCAGCTTCTATTCCATGGAAGTCAGAGGTTGAAGTGAGGTGCTGCTGGCCATGATCGAGGAATCATCGACGCTCCCAGGGGGGGCCTTGGAAGTGCAGGATGGGGGCTCCTCATGCAGGAGTAACGAACAGTGAGACATGCTACGTCAAAAGAAGATGGAAGGAAGTCCTGCCGAACAAAGGCGTCAGCCTGTTGTCTCCATCTCTCGTCTAATGGTGTCCTCGTCAGCGTCGATTTCCGTCCTGTTACCGTTTCTGTCGTGTCGACCATGCGACCACACAGACACACATGGCTCAAAGCGGACTAACATCAGCCAAATTCTCTTGGGGCTGACTTGAGAGATGCCACAGTTCGTAGAGATTAATCACCGTAATTATACCCTCTAATCAATCTGTTGGCTCATTCATGGCTCGTTCGTTGCTAAGGGGGCCCAAGATTGGGTTTGCCGTGCCCAGGGGTTGCTGCGGTTCCCCGATCAAGCGTTGAGTTGCATTTTCTGTGGTTGTCTTCTGCAATGATGACATTCTTCCCTTGAGAACTGGCAAATGCGAGGACAGGAAAAAGCGCCGACCGGTATACCGCTGCTTGATCGCCATTCTTATATGTACTGTCCTTTGTACACTGTCATATGCAAAGATACGGCACTGCTATTGCCAGCACACCATAGAAAAGTCATTTGACTAATATCGTGGTGTAGAATTGAATATGGCGATCCGCCTCGAGCCGTTGGGATAATCCTGGCTGCAAATTACAGGCCTTGCAACGACCCCTGGGCCGTTCGCCATGGACCCCCGTTCACACTGAGACTGGGTGGACGTAGCTTGCATGGATTTGCTGACAGGGATTTGGGAGATCATGACGCTAGTAGGGGCCCTAGAATATCTCATTCAATCCATCAGCAAATAACGTCTCGGCATATAACTCATGCACGGCTGCTTAAGATTGCTAGACGGTGAAGTGATGTGCAGTCAGAAAAAGAAACAACCGTGTTGATGGCTGCGCCAAGACGTATGAGCCGGATATCCATTGAGCCCATGATCTTCAATTAGGCCTCAAGCCAGGGATTAGTTGAGTAGCGGCACGATTTGCGAGTAGAGATGAGGTTGGACGCAAGTGGATCTCCCAACTTCCCATCGCCCTTCCTCACAAGAACTAAGAGACCAGATCAGTTAGCTCCATCTATGTACCTAAAAACCACGAGGCAAGCATGGATGGGGCCTCAAGGGACTGAGGTGACAGGAGACACAAGCAGAGTCTGAAGAAGGCCCCCTGCGTTGCACAGACAATGATGGCTGCAGGAAAAGAGACCGACTGTCGTAAGGAGTCCTCATTACTCAACGAAAGGAGAAGCCACCGCTTTCGTTCAAGAGGCCCGAGGAGGCGTTGCATCCTCTGTTAATATCTCATACGTAAAAGCTTCGATACTTTATCAATCCATCATCATGAAATATGTACTTGCTGTGGCTGAGTGTGGCTGACAGCAAGGTTCTTCTCGAACCCAGTGCAGAAGACAATAGAGTTTGTTCTTGCAGCATCTGAAATCTTTGATGCACGCCCTCACTGCTACCAGGCACGTGGCGAGGCGCCAACCATGCGAAGTGATGGGGTCGCTCGAATGTAAAAAAAGGGGGTCGAGGACAAAGTATCTCAAGTACTCGATACTCGTGTGTCAAAAAACCTCCGTGTCTCCATCTCATCTGCCAAAAGATACGGGGCATTTCGCGAGCTAGACCGACAGAGTTTGACGGTTGTTGCTTGCACAGCGGCAAGCCATGTGGACGTGGTGATACGCGTGCGCGGCAGGGCTGGACCGAACGTACAGAACCTTCCATTTGCCCTCATCTTGTTTCCGTACACCAATTTGACTTTCATCTTATTCTGTATTCAGTAAGCACTTCGGATGAGGCGTCCGCAGTCATATTTCACACACACCGTGACGGTGAGGATAAAAATGTGGCTGATGACGTTCTTTCGATGCGTGAAAAGGGTTTATTCGGGGCTGGTACCCAATGGTATGAATTTGTGCTGGGAGACTGTCTCACCTTGCAGCCTCGAGAATCAGTCTTGGCAGTGAACTTTCCAAACGGATGAACCGCCAAGACATGTGCCATAGTCCTTTTGCAATGTTCTTCGGTCGTAAGGATGAGAATTCTTTTCTCCGTGTGATGAATGTACTCTTTCAGGATGCGCTATTGCCTGTAAGATATGCAAGCTTCCTTGAAAGTGTTGCAATGATAAGCATGCCAGCAATGAAACCCATGAGTTGGAGGGCTTCATTCTGGTGAGCCGGGATTGGACAGGAAACACGAGCTTTTGCACATGTGTGTGACTTGGTGGATTGCTGTATCAATTCTGGAAGCGGTCTGAAGTACTCAAGTACCGTATTCCATGACCAACGAGAATGCATGTCTGTGAAGATCGTCGTCATCGCGGTAAGAAACCCAACTGGTTGTAACCCGCGCGACTGAGCCTATCCTCATTATGCTTTACTCATTCAGCTGTGGCTGAAACCTGGCTTCTGTGAGGCTTACAGAGACAGGAAGGAGCTTGTGCTCTGTGAGCTCGTAGCTCAGCCTTGATCAAAGACGGGTTGGTGGTGCTAACTGGTTCATTCCCCGTCTCCCCGTTCAGGGCACTTCTATCGGTGATTGGGTCTGAAGATACCGAGCAAAGTATCCGAATACCGTGAAGCGCGCTCCGAATGCAACCCGCCATTTGAGGTTCTTTTAGTAGTCTCTGCAACCCTCGAACATGAAGCTCTCATCGCCAATCGTTGCTAGCGGGATAATGATCAGTCATGTCCATTCATAGTCGATGGCTTCGACCAAAGGCTCTTGGCGTGGGGCGGACTTGGTCGCGAAGAACACCGGACTCGAGAGCTATTCGGTGGCCTTGTGGGACTTTATCTGGGCCTAAACGACCTCGATGTCAAATCAACGGGAGCCGTCGATGATTTGAGCAAGGGTCGTTTCGGGGAAGAGAGATGCCGATATCCAAGCTCCATAACTTCATTCCACGACCCGCTTTAACGTCCATCTCGAATTCGTTCTCATCTTGTGCTTGTGCTGCTCGTTTTCCTAATTTCAGACCCTTTCACTTATTGATAACTAGTCTTGTCACTAGACGCCGGCACTCAGGCCAAGAAACGTGCAAGACGTTGGGATCGCGGATGCATGCAAACATACTTTCGATCCCACAAGGCGGTCCGCATGCCACCCTCGTGGGACAGCGCCAAAAGCGTGTATCAAGACAGCCCATTGGTGGCAGAATACCCCTAGCCATCAACTGCAACATCAGCCTAGAGACCGTTGCCGTCATTTCGTCGCAGACCCCTAGGCCTCACTTTCCAGCTATGCATGTCACTTTAGACCAGATCCTCAAGGCCCGGCCAGGTTTGATCTTCGACAACGAACCCCAGCGAACAGCAACCCTAGTACGACGCGAGATCAAATCGAGTGAGCAATTCGTGATAGAGTGTTGCTGTTTATGCACACCCGTGATACTCTACAGAGTCATCTGTTTGCTTCAAACTTTATATTCATGACAAGAGTCAAACGAAGTCATGATACCATTAGTACCTGGGTAACCGCAGGCAGCCACACGCGCAACAAATGCCGCTTGTAGCGCAAATGGCGGTAGTAATTTAACTCTGTCGCGGCACGCATGGCATCCATCCATTGGTGGTTTTGCGAGAAGGTTTGTCGTTGTCAGTCGTCAGTGTCAGTCCCTGAAGCCATGATGCGTCACGGTCGGAACGAAAGCCGAGTAATCATGAGATTGAGACCGGTACTTGGGTTTGATCCAGGGGATCCATCCTGCAAGTTGAACAAAACCAAGGTTTTAGTTCCACGTTAGTGAATGCCGCGGGGCGATCTGGACTCAGCCTAGTCCCAGGAAACAGGAACCCAAAACTCTGCCACGGCTGGGCTGCTCCGGGTTACACAACGTAGCAGTGGTGTCGGATACACGTGAATGCAGTGAAGCATGAGTCTTGGCATTTCGTACGGATCATGATGACAATTCGATCTGCAAAATACGTGATAGTTGGTCAAGGTAATCGAGAAGCAATCGAGATTGATGATGAGAATTCGATTGCTGTGTATGATGATGGCTGAAGAAGTTTCTTCGTCTCATCTGCCACCATTTACTCGTCATACATAGCGTGGTCGACGGTCTCGCCGCTTGAATCCTCCGTGGGACCGGGTATCTTCCGGCCCGAGTCCGATAAGTTCGGGCCGGGTGCAATCGGCGCCGTCTTGTTCGGGGAATCTTCGGGACGGAAAAGACTGTACATAGTGTAGCTATCCCCAAAGCTCTCTTCTCCCGTGGTTCTTCTGTTGAAGGCTCTATGTGGACCTGCTACGATTAGACTCAGCGGAACCACCGCCCCTCCGTTCGTGCCTGGGCCTTGGGGCGGCGACGATACCATGGACTTGGGAGCGAGGCAAAGCAAACATGTTGGTTCAATTGCCGGATCGTAACGGACCGCAACGATTAGTGATCGGGTCTTGGCCATGGAGTGTCTCTTTGTTTACTGCTAAATCTCGGCCCGTTGAATTTGTCGGTAGTAAGCGTGGAAAAGTACCGTAGAGTAGTCGGATCTTGAAGTATCCGTCGGAAGAGACATGTTCTTCGGTGCCGGATTTATCAGGGCCCCTTTGCTAATCCGAGTCTGAGAAGTGGAAATCTCGGATATTGATCGAGGTGAGAATTGCCCCTGCCGAGGTGAAGACAATCCCATCCCCGGGTAGTTCCCACCTTCCACGAACCTTCCAAAGTATCCCCACGTGACTCCTCACATGATCAGTTCATTCCTCTCTTTCAATCGGTTCAACTCTGGCATCACGCATCTCATGATTATTGAAGACCTAATACGCTTATATCCCCCGCTTCGTGTTGTTGTTGTCCGAGGTTTACGAGACGGAATTTCGTCCCGACGAAGCGATAACCTGGAATGAATTCCTTTCGATACGCTATATGATTGGAGGAAATATCGGTTAAACCACGGGTAGAACTCACAAGTTCATCATTCGTGGGGCTTCACCACCAACTAGATGCTCATCTGGTATCATGAGAACGAACTGGTCTGTTCGATTGGCAAATGATAGAGGAGAATGAGCTCTTTTGTCGCCCGACGGATGCATATGTATCAGGCAGAATAGACACGCAAGTTGCTGCGGGGTTGTCATTTACCCAGGAAGGTTCTCCAGCTTGTTCAGAGCGAGAGTATTTATCTGTCGACTAGAGGAGCTGATTCCTGTCAATTGACTTAGTTTCCCATTATTCTTGCTTTTACCGTGAAACAGGCTTTTGGGAAGTGATAAAAATGGCTGATATCAACGTCGAAGAGGTCCTGAAGAAGCTGTCTCTCGCTGAGAAGGTCTCCCTTCTGGCAGGTCAGTAGCATCGCATGATTGAAACAACAGCAGCTAACATTTCTACAGGAATTGACTTCTGGCATACAAAGTCACTCCCAGAGCATGGAGTCCCATCTCTACGTCTATCAGATGGCCCCAACGGTGTAAGAGGCACCAGATTCTTCAACGGTATCCCAGCAGCATGCTTTCCCTGCGGCACTGGCCTTGGTGCAACCTTTAACCAAGAGTTGCTGGAAGAAGCAGGAAAGAAGATGGGTGAAGAGGCAATTGGAAAGAGTGCTCATGTAATCCTTGGCCCTACCATCAACATGCAACGTTCGCCTCTTGGAGGACGTGGTTTTGAGTCTATAGGCGAGGACCCCTTTCTCGCTGGTCTGGGTGCTGCTGCGCTTGTTCGTGGAATCCAGAGCACAGGTGTGCAATCAACAATCAAGCATTTCGTATGCAACGACCAAGAACACAAGCGCATGAGCGTTCAGGCTATTGTCACAGAGCGTGCACTCCGTGAGATCTACGCTCTTCCCTTCCAGCTGGTTGTACGAGACTCACAGCCCGGTGCATTCATGACTTCTTACAACGGTGTCAACGGAACTTCTTGCAGCGAGAGCAAGAAGCTACTGAACGACATGCTACGTGAAGAATGGGGTTGGGAGGGTCTGATCATGAGTGATTGGTACGGCACGTACAGCGTCACTGACGCCATCAAAGCCGGTCTTGATCTTGAGATGCCTGGCCCTACTCGCTGGCGAGGCGACGTCCTAAACTTTGCAGCTGCTTGTGAGAAGGTTTGGGGGCACGTTATTGATGACCGCGCCCGAGAGGTCCTCAAGTTTGTCAAGAAGTGTGCCGCCTCTGGTGTCAAGGAAAACGGCCCTGAGAAGACACTTGATACGCCTGAGACTGCGGCTCTTCTCCGCAAGATCGGAAACGAGAGTATCGTTCTCCTCAAGAATGAGAAGAGCCTTCTTCCTTTGGCAAAGGACAAGAAGACCTTGGTCATTGGACCTAACACCAAGGTTGCGACTTACCATGGTGGTGGCTCTGCGTCCCTAGCTGCCTACTACGCTGTGACACCTTACGATGGTATCGCTGAGAAGCTCGGTAGCCAGCCGGCTTACACCATCGGCGCATACACACACAAGCTGAGTCCTCTACTAGGAAGTCAGACTAAGGGTGAAGACGGAAAGGCCGGCATGAGCTGGAAGGTGTACAACAAGCCACCTAGCGACACATCCCGCAAGCCCGTCGACGAGCTGTGGCTCGCCAAATCGGAAATGCACCTCGTTGACTACTACAACTCCGAGCTCGAAGACCTCTGGTTCGCAGATCTAGAAGGCATTCTAGAAGTCGAGGAAGATTCCACGTACGAGTTTGGCGTCATCGTCTGCGGAACTGCCAACCTCTACGTCAACGACGAGCTTGTCGTCGACAACTCGACCAAGCAAATCGCCGGCGACGCGTTCTTCGGCACAGCGACACGGGAAGAGCTCGGCCGCAAGGACCTGAAGAAGGGCGAGAAGTATAAGATCAGAATTGAGTTTGCCTCGGCCCCAAGCTTCACCCTCAAGCTGGACAACCCCGTGGTCGGCCACGGATCTCTTCGCGTCGGCGCATCAAAGGTCATCGACGCGAAGCAGGAAATCGAGCGATCTGTCGCTCTCGCTAAGGAGCATGATCAGGTCATTATTTGTGCTGGTCTCAACTCGGACTGGGAGACGGAGGGCTCCGACCGTGAGAGCATGAAGCTTCCCGGAGCTCTGGATGAGCTCATTTCCGCTGTCGCAGCCGCGAATTCGCAGACGGCTGTTGTTATGCAGACTGGTACGCCGGAGGAGATGCCCTGGCTGGATGAAGTCCCTGCTGTGATTCAGGCGTGGTATGGTGGTAACGAGACGGGTAACTGCATTGCGGACATTCTCTTTGGTGACGCAAACCCGTCTGGCAAGCTATCACTGAGCTTCCCCAAGCGCTTGAACGATGTCCCAGCATTCCTTAATTTCCGAACTGAAGCCGGGCGAACACTTTATGGTGAGGATGTGTATATGGGATACCGTTACTACGAATTTGCCGACCGTGAAGTCAACTTCCCCTTCGGCCACGGGCTCTCATACACTACATTTGCCTTCTCAGACCTCAGTGTTTCCTCCAAGGATGGAAAGCTCACAACAAGCGTTACCATCAAAAACACAGGCTCCGTGCGCGGTGCAGAAGTTGCGCAGCTTTACGTGCGCCCGATGCAAGCTGCCAAGGTGAACCGTCCTGTCAAGGAGCTCAAGGGTTTCGCAAAGGTTGAGCTAGATGCTGGCGAGTCCAAGACGGTGACTATCTCTGAGCTGGAGAAATATGCCGCTGCATACTTTGATGAGGAGAAGGATAAGTGGTGTGTTGAGGCTGGTGAGTACGAGGTTATTATTAGTGATAGCAGTGCTGTGACCGACAAGGCACTCAAGGGCTCGTTCAAGGTCGATGAGACATACTGGTGGTCTGGTATTTAATAAATGGACTGTAGATAGCTGTGTAATGCTTCGGCTGAATGAGAACCAAGAATTGACTTGCTCATGTTGTCAATAGCATCTTGTGCTTCATATTAATTGTCTACTAAGTTGTATGTGATAAGACCATGCCCTCTTCCTTTCCATGAATTATCCTTCAATCACCTAAAACTCTCTCCATCACCATAAACCGTCTGATCATCATCAGGACATACCCACGGCTCCGCATCCCCAAGTCTCTGCGCCGTCAACCCAGCATTACCCGGATCCTTCATACCAGCATTTTGCTGCCACCTGTAAGAAACCTTTCGTAACCTCTCACTCTCAGCAGATGTAAGTCGAAGATACAACTCCGCAGCAATGATGTGAAGGAGCAGAGCAAGCCAGGCACTCGCCCCAAAAGCACTATTGAGACTCGCTGCAATCTCGTCGGGGCGTCCACCAGATGTTCCCTTGATGATGACGCGCTGGTCTGGGGTTTCGCCCGTGTAGAATCCAATGCAGTCGGGGTATAACGCTTCCACAGCAGGTTTGTTATTATAGAACATTGAGTCCAAGACTGCACATGGGGTAGTAGTATAGTAAGGATCCATCCGGCTGGTAATCTGGGCCATTATGATTCCAATGAGTCTCATGGTGACAACATGAGCGGCCTTGAAAGTGTTAGCAAGTTAGTTATCGCCGTTCCGTGTTGAGGACTCACAATAATCCAACCTCGGATCATCCACGCTCGATGTTGCTCAAGTTGGAGCTTCTTGATGTTGATATAAGCCAACAACATGCACGTAACAAACAAGATGCTCGCAGCACCAGTAACAGTCTGCATTTCCAACGTGCCACCAAAAGTGTGTCTGGCGATCATAAAGACTCCAATCATTCCGACTGTTGACAGGAGGAGAACAATATAGCCATTAATTCGATGGACGATGAGGGCTCTATGTCGAATAGCTGGTAGAAACTGAAAAACCACCAGAACAGCTGCTGGGAGAATGCCAGCGAGATGCATGATTATACCAGCCTTGCCAACACGACTACGGTAATAGTAGCATTCTCCAGGAACAGCTCCTCTTGAGCCGTATGGCCTGTTGGTAGGTGGCTCACTAGGACATAGTCGTCCGTCAAAGTCGAGATATATAAAACGAGATAGTGTAAAAGCAAGAAAAGCTCCGCCGAAGAGGAACCAAAGAACAAAGTTGTACCCCTTGGTGAAGCCAAAGACACGGTATATACGCTGTAAGCGGGTGGGATAAGGTAATGTTTGAGGCTTGTTAGGGTCCATGTTGTTGAAGTTATATATATATATATATGTGTGTGTAAGAATGAGTGTATAGGTAGTAAGATGCCCCCGTGTCCAGCATACCCTCGCGCCGGTATTTATGACCGAGCACGAAGACCTTCGTGTCTTCTCTGGCAGCATTCACGGATTCACAATCGATATCTACCGTAGACTGGCTCAATGTATTCCCAATCTACAGTGTTTCGACCAAATCATTGATGATCGACGGCGCCATTGTGTGATGAGTAACTGGTGGTTTCTCACACAAGCGCTGCACAATAGATCGCCATCAAGCCACTGATACACATCAAGATATCCGTTAGATTCATCCGAACGTTCATTGGCTAGAACTAGACGTCTGTGTTGGTTTTCTCTTGAGCTTGTGCACTCTCGGGTATTCGACCACGGCCAATCCTTCAACTGGGCACGATATCGTATGGCAGACGACACAGAAAGAGCACTTGACTAACAATAACTCTGAATGGTCAGCTTGTATGATTCGCTACCGACGAGAGGAGTGACGCAGCAAGGCTAAACAGTGTCTCACGTATTGTCTACATGTGTACGCGAGATGAAAGCTTAGGCTAATGTGTGAGTCAAGGGTAGCACAGGGCACAATTCATTGGGATATATCACTGTAAACCGTACCAGAAAGACAATTCAGTGTCAGATTGGGAACAGAGATCCCCTATCAGCCTCGGCATTGAGGCCGTTGGTGGTACATAAGCTGAAGGATCAGTGATTGCTCCGTAGGAAGAGTACTGAATTCTTAATTATTGACGCTGACCGTCGTTGAAGCTCTATATATGACAACAATTATGTCAATGGCTTGGGCCATTACCGTTCGCAGGTCTCACCAATCAGAAAAACCAGCAAACATCTTGATCACCACCATAAGCGAGAAGAGTCTCTCAAGAACAATCTTCCATGCAATATGAGTGACTATTTCTTGGACGTTGAGCCTCGGTGACGTTGTCCCCTTGTCCGACAACCAGTCGTTTACGCATACATGAGATGTTTCAAAAACTGACTGGCGCCAGTTCCTCTGATTGTAGCCGCTGTCTGCGCACTCTCGGCTGTCGCAATTCAAGCCCGACAACCGCTCACTGTCCCGGACTTTCAACAGCGGTCTTGGACCGATGGCAGATGTAGAAAACCACCCATATCCGAAGCTCGCTACTCCTGTAGATGGGGGAGGCTCTGCTTGTCCTCGTACTTCTGTGTGCGATGGCCGCATCTTCTCGTGAAGCAACCGGCATCAATTCATACAGGGGATGACCAGTCATACCCGACAACACCGTGTGCGAACCAGTAGGGAAGACTTATCGCGTCGTCTGAGTGCCATACTCATAAAAGCTCCATGTTGCGAATAAGAACGAGCATTGCTCATATGACTGGGCTTGTGGCCTCGCAGGGACCAATTCTCAATGCTGGTTCATGACGGAAACACCTTATCATCAGCAAGAAACTGATCAACACGTCTCTTCCGCCCCTGCGCACCCATCTCAGTCAAACTGACTTCCTTCGCCTCACCATTCGGAGCTTCCTCAGGCAGCGAAAGCACACGGCCACCAACTCTTGCCAGTAAAATTCTCATTCTCTCAAGCTCTTTCTCAACTGGGCCATTCCGGGTGAGTAGATTCTCTTGGATACCGGCGCCATTTTCATCTGTCTGAAGTGGCTGAACGATAGTCTGAAGGCGCTTCAAGCGCGCGACTTGCTCTCGAAGTTGCTTGCGCTGGTCGTTGAGTTCAGTGAGTTGCTGGACAGCGTCTGCGTAGCGCTTGGTTTCCATGGGATGGTCGTTGATGTCTTTTTCCAAGTGCCATGAAGCGGGCAACGCTGCTATAGCTTCATCTTCGGCTACGAAAGTCAGTCTGAAGTTCTCATATGTGATGCTGAAGTACTCACTCAAGTCAAGCTCTCTGCCAATGCCGCCCTCAGTATCAGTTGGACCCCCCACCTTCCGCTCAGCATCCTTGGTGTAAACATCATTGATCTGCTCAGCAATACTGCGACTAGCCTGCGGAGGATACACACGACGACAATGCTGCTGGATTGTGTGGTTGAGATTATATAGGACTTCTTGAACGACGCGGTCGGGGATAGCCTCATCTGACGCGTCGTTGGTTTCTTGCCATGAGCGCGATGGAGCGATGGGCTGAGAAAGAAGGGTTGTTTGGCTGGTGATGAAAGATTGCTTCACCGACGGGATTGTCGGTGCTGCTGGGCGAGATGACATGGTGATATTCTTTGTATCCTTGATTCTGATGATCGTGATGACAGTTGGTATTGATGATGCTTGGTCAATCACGTGTAAAGAGATGGACGTTCAGAAGGGTGTTCACTAAGATCAGCACATATTCAGTGGGTGAACCCCCCAACGGACCCCCGCCTAAGAGTTTGGTTCTTCATCACATCGGGTGATCATCTAAAGATTGTAAGTCCAGTCTTCATGAAGATACTCAATATGAGTTTAGGTAGCTTCAATGTTTTCATAGAAGCAGTCAATGAAGCCATGAAATCAATTATTGCTAGCTTGCCGAGACGATAAAACCCGCAAAGAGAATGGAGTCAGCCATGAAGCAAACATCCAATACCTGCCATCACCACTTTGCATCATTGCTTCGTTGTTCAGACAAAAGGCTGGTATTTATGAGATCTGTATCTGAGTAAAAGTAATTCTGTCAGTTTTATTGATTCCAGAGATAATCACTCGTCATGGATACATGTTCTCAACCCATTCAACAGGGCCAGTGTCTTGATTATATCGAGCAGGACAAGCATTCATCAAGACCAGTTTCACTCACCGACATCGATATCCTCATCATCAATAAACCATCACCGCCTGATAGATAGTATGTACTACATCGGAATCTAATAGCATACTCTAAATCCAGCACAACAAGCAATAAACGCCAGGATCCAGCCCAAGAGTCACACACCGGAATCTCGAGTCGTCAATCCCCCGCCTGCCGTACGCCGACAAATCCACGATGCTCATGCCAACGAAGCACATTCTCGTCAAGCCATACTCGCTTTCGCTAACACAGTATCGCAAGATGCATCCATCCCCTTAAACGCCAGCGTCCCAAACTAACCACCTTTCCCTCAACCGTTGATAGGTCCCCCAAGCGACGACGAGCGGAACAATACCGCACACGCGAAGGCGCACAAAGTATTGAGCCACTAACTTAGAGTAAATCAACAACCTCAGCCTTTCGGGTGCCGACATGAGTTGTTTTTGTGGTGATTTCTTTTATGCGGAAGTGTCGGGGCTTGGTATTTTCGTTTTCTGGTGCGGAATCCGGTTTGGTTTACTGATGGTAGCGTCATTGACTTTACACAGCCCATGCGTGGGAGTACAACGGGCGGGTTTTTGTACTTAATAGGTTTGAGATCCATATTTTGAAAAATACCCTATTATAATGATGCGTTTTGTAAAGAGTTGCGTTTTATTGTTTTGAAGTTGAATGACGACAGTGAAGCTTTAAAGTGGTCATCTTCACTTGCAGGTTCATCGTCGGTGCTAACACTGCATTGCGTTGCAAACATACCTACACAGACACAGACAACAAGGTGCACTGTGTTGTGTTTGTATAGAGCCAACACTTTATTTCTCACTTGGCACATGAGCTGAACTTCATTTCACGCTTAATCTATAGACATATCTTTAGAGCATGCCTCTTGTTCTTGCATCTTTGTTTCCCAGGCCCCAAACAATATTGTCGCAAACGAAACGAAAGAAACTGTTTCTCGCTTCTTCTTAGGCATTTTCGCAAATAAACTTTAATATGGCGCTCAACGGCCCGGGTGTCTATCACCGCACCCGAGAGCATGAACAAGAAGACGCTTCAAACATCACCAAGAACATCCTCGCCGAATCATGGAAATCATGGCCCAACGAAGCTGCTGTAAGTTCTTCCCTCTCTGACCTAAATACTGAAACTAACTTGTCCAGTTTGATCGTCTAGAAGAACATCGTGGTCCTCTCCGCCTAACTCTCAAAGGCACCATCCCCTCATGGGCAGCTGGTTCTCTCTACCGCACTGGTCCCGGCCAAAGTCGCGTTGAAGACACAGCTCGCGGCACACACTTCACAACCCACTGGTTCGACGGCTTTGCACAAACTCATCGCTTTGACATCATTCCCTCTGAAGATGGCGAGACACAAGTGTGGTACTCATCAAGACGACAGGCTGATGAGTGGATCGCTGATGTGAAGAAGAAAGGATGGCGATCAGGAATGACGTTTGGACAGAAAGCAGATCCTTGTGTTGGGATCTTTGCAAAGGTCATGACTGTTTTTGAACCAAAGTTGGGGAATCATAATGTCGCGCTTTTGGCGAATGTTCCTGGTGTGCCAAAGGATGACAAGGCGGAGGAGTTGACAAATGGAGTGACAGGGCCTCTTGGACATCGAGTCAACACGAGCAATCTGTTTGTTTCTACAGATTACACTGGAATACGGCGTATAGATCCTTCAACTCTTCAACCCCTGGGCGAGACCACGCAATACGATCTTCACCCCTCGCTCAGCGGTCCCTGTTCCTGCTCTCACGCCCAACGCGACCCCGACTCAGGAGACCTTTTCAACTTTAACCTTGCATTCGGCCGAGTTCCAACATATCGAATCTTCAGAGTCGACGCCGCTTCAGGCGAAACAGAGGTCCTCGCTACAATCTCTGATCTCAATGTTCCACCGGCGTACATGCACAGTTTCTTCCTCACAGAAAACCACATTGTGATATGCATACCCGCATCACAATACGCATGGAGAGGACTAAAGACACAGTGGGAGGGAAACATAATTGATTCTATGAAGCCATTCGATAAGGAGAGGAAATGCAAGTGGCTAGTTGTTGATCGCCGCCACGGAAAGGGGCTTGTCGCTACTTTTTCAACGCCGGCTGCTTTCTTCTTCCACAGCGTTAATGCTTTTGAGAAAAAGGTCAAAGATGAAGATGGCACTGAGCAGACAGATCTTTTCTTCGATTTGGCCAAGTATGACAATATGGATATCATCAAGGGCTTTTACTATGATGTTCTTATGGATCGCGACGACGCTACGAAGAAATACTGGTTCAAGAATGACCGGTACAAGAACTGTGCACCAACTCTCACAAGATACCGCTTCAGATTGCCTTCAAAACCAACACCAGATACAAAATTCTCCGCCAGCGCAGAACAAGTCCTCGCCATTCCTAGTCCACACGCAGGCGAGCTCCCAACCATCCACCCCCTTCGCACCGGCAAACCCTATCGCTATGTCTACAGCGCCTCACTGCGCGGTCTAACAACCTCAGTTGACGCTCTGGTAAAGACAGACTTGGATACCAGCGAGGCTTTCATATGGACGGGACCTGAAGGACATACCCCTGGCGAGCCGGTCTTCGTGCCAAGGCCTGGAGCAGAGGAAGAAGATGACGGGATTATCTTTAGTCTGGTTGTCGATGGAGTTAATGAGACGGCGTATATACTGTGCTTGAATGGAAAGACTATGGAGGAGATGGGTAGAGCAGAGGCTGATTTTGCGATTGGGCAGGGATTTCATGGCATTCATTTGCCAGCTGCTTAAATCGAAGATTATAATCGAGCGATGCATGCATATAGATAGACATGGGTATACCAAGAGCGAACATTCAATCTTATAGACAGAAAGTATTCCCTTAAGCAAATCATAGCACGTTAAGAACTACCGTGGCCTTATATCGTGTTCTTCACCCCAAACCCGCACTTACACCACCCATCACAGTCCATAAATCCTCAAATTCGATACGAAAACCCCCACGGGCACTCAATATCCCTCTCCCAAAACCTCGGAGCCCAATATCTCAAATCGATCGAGCTACCCCGCGAAATGCAACGGTGGCTTTACTTTTTTGGTGGAAAATGGCCTGATGCTGACGCGCTACGGAGGATTTTTTAATCGAGCAGTAACTGGACCTTGCATGAGTTGCGGCAGGGATGAGAGATCTCTTTTTTTGCATATGAAGCTGGTACCAGAAAGCCAATGTGTTTGTATACACGAATTTGAGACTTGGAAGTGAAGTTATTCACTGTTATTGGACTTGTTGCTTGTATGCTGTGGTGGGGTGATTGATAAGGAGTCTTGAGGGTGAATCACGAGATTGGGACTGGGATCGCTTGCTATTGATTGGACAGGGTCTCAGGAATTGGGTTTATGGAGAGATCATCTGGAGATGAGCACAAGGTTCATGGGTTAAATCGTGGTGAGCGCTCACTCAGCTCATGATGATCATGAGGCTCCAGAAACGAGGTTATCTGACCTAAGAAGCGAGGATGCTCGGTGACCGAGGCATGGACCCTGAAAATTGCACGATTGATAACATGAGCCGTATCACAACGACAGTCCCATCTCCGCGGAAGCCGTGAGTTATCACCCCATCAGATAACAGCTTGTCAATCTTCACTGACTCACGAAACAATAACATACTCATTTGATGAAAACATTTGACATTTCGTGCTTGTAGCTACTATTTGATACAGTTCATCTCATTCTACCGACCCCGCTCCAATGTAGACAGACCCCCTTCTTCGTCGCATCCCCTGTAAGCCCAATCACAACCATAGTGATTTCAGATAGATAATAAAATAAAAGAACCCCTGACTCCCAAATACTGATCCCATGAATGTTGCGGATAAAGAAGGGAAAGACTAGTCAGACGTGTTGCGTCAGACAATGTTGTTCCAGACTAGATCCAAAGATGACTCCCCTCCTTCGTTGATGTTCCGAACGACTTTCTTCTTTTCATCCTGCCTCAAAGAGGGTATCATTTCCTAGTTTCCCAAGTATTGTGACATGGCGTAAAAGCAATGTGATGTGATATTCGTGTTTTTTTTTTTTACGTTGAAATTTGCTTTGATCAATTACCACGTTTAAGCAGCAGCGGCGTCGGCCTCGGGAAGCTTCATGCCGGTACCGCTGAGGTTGCTGACCTTGGCGTTGGGGTTCTTGGTGTAGTAATCTGAGATGGCAGACTTGATGGCATCCTCAGCAAGCATGGAGCAGTGCACTATCGAATTTAGTTAGCATCACAGTGCGCAATATACCGCAATTAAGCAAACGGTAAGCGAGATATGAGGGTAGTAAAACTTACGCTTGACGGGGGGTAAGCAGAGCTCCTTAGCAATCTCAGTGTTCTTGACCTTGCCGGCATCATCCAAGCTCATGCCGCGCACGAGCTCAGTGAGATAGCTGCTGGAGGCGATGGCGGAACCACATCCGAACGTCTTGAACTTAACCTCAGAGATCTTCTGGGTTTCAGGGTCGACGCGGATCTGGAGCTTCATGACATCGCCACAGGCCGGGGCGCCGACGAGACCAGTTCCGACATCAGCATCCTTCTTGTTCATGGAGCCGACATTTCGGGGTCGCGAGTAGTGGTCGAGGACCTTCTCGTGGTAGGAGCGGGTAGCGTTGACGGCGACGGCGGGAGAGATCTGGCGGGTAGGGAGGATGGTAGGACGGGCGAGGGGAGCAGCGACAGCAGCTCGCCGCGAGACAGCGCGAATTCCTCTAGCGAACATTGTGATATGTGTTGTGTTGTGTGGTGTATTTGTAGGTTTTTTTTGGTTGATATATCAAGGTCGTCGAATATCAGGTTGTGCGTAGGTCGTGTGTTTGTCAGGATTGATGCAAGATGCAAGAATGGAAAAGTGAAGTGATGCAAAGATCAGAGAGTTGAAGTTGAATGGGGAGGCGAAAAGCGATGACGGAGGGAGGATCGAGTCTGGGGGTTTGGCCTAAAAAAAAAGATGCTGTTCTCTTGTTGCGGGCGGGACTTGAGAGAGGAGATGGCGATTTCGGGCAATGGGTTGCGGTGGTGTGGAGTAGACTGGGGCCAATCAGTGAGCTTCGATTGCTCGGCCATTACGTCTTTATTAGCTCGGTACTCCTCGGAGAAGAGAAGAGAGACACAGATTCAAGACCCGCCTAATTACTTCCACTTCTCTTTATTGACGTTTGCCTTTATGAGCCTTCGATGTTGTTATTTTACTGTTTATTTTATTATCTATTCTTTGTCAATCATGCTCTCCTACTCTCAGTAACGATGGAGCAAAGTCAGTCCGATTGGATTCACAGGTGAGGAGTAAACCGAGAGCTTAGACGTAGGTTGTGGCCGGGGACCCGGACTAGTCTGCATCTGATAAGATGCCAGCCAAAACATTCATTACTAATGACATGCCGAGGCGAATCACACATCGTCATGGACCATGGAGCGGCAATTTATCCGTTTGTTTCTCGATCCTTCAGGCGGTCCATCGGTATTCTTCTCCGTACAGACACTGTAGTCTCAACCCTAAAGTGCAGATCGATTTATTACTGGCCAAATGAGAAGATGCTGATAGTTAATGGAGTAGTTGTTGAACTTCGGTGTAAACCCGGCGACATCGGCGTTGGCGCACGTTACCGGCGCTGGGAAATGATTTGTTAACGTGCATGGCTTTTTTCCATCTGATAAGGCCAACAGGAGATTGATAAGTCAACACAACTTCGCCTTACACAGTCCGCCGGGTCATAGATTGAGGATGTCTACCTTCGGGTAAGAATGCTATCAATCAGCCCGAGACCGAAAGTAAATGTCAATTGTCAATGCATGATCTGGTACTAATTTGCGACTCGGACTGTCAGATCAAAGACGAATTGCAAAGTTGGTGGATCTCGGTCGTTGAAATCCCCGCTCGCTTTTTGCACGGAGTCGGGGATATGCTCCCGGACATTTGGCACTTCAACGCAAATGGGTTACATCGATCTGTATGCAGCTGCAACATTGTGACGTTAGCTCAATATGTATATCACATGTGGCATATTTTATTCACTGCCGACATTTCGTGATGCTTCGGTGATGCGTTGGAATTCCTAAAGTGTTATACCCTGATCAGAACTCCGGGGTCAACCTCCGACGACCCGGCTTGACTGCCAGAAGCTGCCAAGTCATTCATTCAACTACAAAGAGAATCTATACAAGTATATAAAATGTAGAACATTCTACGTATTTTTATAACAGCAATGCATTCTGGAAGCTACCCCAGCGTGGTATAATGTCAAGTTTCTCTTTCTTTCCCCATTACTGATGAGGGAACTCTCTTCTATGTGGATGCCTCCCGGAGCAAGAAAACTTAGGATCTCTACTCTAAAAGCAATTGAATAATTGATGTAGATCTCGTAAAGACTTGAGTGGCTGCAGAATTAGCTATTTCTAGTAGGGGGTAAGGTCCTCAGCTTTTTTGCCTTCCTTCACATGGATCGTATCTCAAACTGTAAGTGCATATATGGACTGGTACCTCGCGATATGAGAAATACATATCTATGGGGATTATGGAAAGCCATGTTCTTCACAAAGAGAATAGCTTCTTACATGTTGATGGCGACAGGTGCTTCAAGATCGAGCTTCCATGTATTGTCATTAGATCCATAAAAACAATCAGCACTTGCAATTTGATAATACCTCGTATCTGCCTATTATTCAAGCCTACCAATGTCCACATCCTTTCCAAAGCGGTCTGTTTGGATTATCAAGATTCCGATGCTACTGACTCTTCAGCAAGAAGCACTTCTGTCAGCTGAGTTAGTAGTGGAAGCCAGCTCTCGAACTGATCACCTCCGCACCGATAGAGACCAACCCCAAGCTTAACCACGCCCAACTCAAGATCATACTCCAAGGTCCAATGGTCAGATTCCAATTTCTTCTCAACAATACGATCCCAATGGCTTGAAAATGGCTCTGGAATCTTGGGATGTTTGGATGTCTATTATTCCGTTAAAATGCATGGCGTGAAAGGGTATAGCTTCTTTGGATGACACTTACTCGAATCACCTTCAGTAACTCCATCAAATCTTCCGCCCTATCGCTCTGGATTGCCGACCTCAAGTTGGGTGCAAGCCGCGGCTCGGGCCATTGTTCTGCGCATTTTCTTTTCCAGACGTCTCGGACACCGACCATAACCTCGATCTTCAATACCGGATACGGCTTCTTGGATAGGCCTGTTATCTTCAGATTCAATGCATCAAGACTGATTTGCTCGGAAATGTCCCAAAAGCGGTCGTTAATGTCATAGGCCAAGTCAGAGTTGCACATTGTGCAGCATGTGTGATGCAGACCAGCTTGGTCGAAATACATTTGCCGCAGAAGTGTGAGGGAAACTTGCTTTACTCTTTCCATCGCCCCATGCCTTTCTGATACCTCAAGCCACGCAAATGCCCTTAACGAACAGGCCATCCACTTGGGAGCGTGATTGATGTATACGCAATTATCCCGGGGCGGGAATTGTACCCCTTTGTCAAGGATGAACCGCAAAGTTTCTAACGATTCTGGAAACTCTTTCCAGCTGCATGTTTCAAGGTCATGGAGCAACCTGTCAGTGACATCCCAGCCCCAGCCGGTTTGTAGAAGTGCGTCGCCGCCATTCGCAAAAGCAATCTGGAACAGGAACGGATCATGTAATGATGAGAGGTGGAGAAGTAAATCCCCCATCTTTTGATTGAACTCGGTAAAGCCTAGTTTCATGAGAGCTCTCGCAGATTGGGAATCGCGGGTCATGTGCATCAAGGTTGTGCCGTCGTCGAAGGCGAAGTTGGGGCTGCCGAGTGTGGAAACCACTCGGGACCAGAAGTTAATACAGCCGTCTTGAAAGTCGGAGACATGTGCAGAGTAGCATTCTTTGTCCACAAAGATCCGAGAGTGTAAAAGCAGGTCTTTGAATAGCCGAGGTATAAGATTTGGATGTGATGCTGAAGCGAAGTCGATGATCTGCCACACCACATTCCAATCGGGCCAAACACCTTCATGGAAAATAGTGTGACCAGTTACAGGGAGCAATAATTTGGCGCCATTCTCAATAAGAATCATAACTGAATCTGGCACATTTGCTGTTGCCGCATAGATCAAAGGAGTCGTGCCGTTCTCATCGCTCAAGTCAACTGGATGACCAGCAGCCAGGAGTTGAGCCACACGCGAAGGTTGGAAAACGGCGATATGAAATGCTGACTGGCCCCGAAAGTTCACGACCTTTTCGAAAGGTTGTGTGTTTCTCTCAAGACAAAACTTGAAATCTTCATCCGATCCAAATAAGAGCGAAGTATGGAGGGGAGGGTTATCCCCAAAATCTTGGACATCTTCTATTAGACCAATCATGTATTGAAGTTTCCTGAGATAGTTGCTTACTCGAATTTACTGCAAGAAGTGTTTTCGTAAAGTGCAAATGGAAAGGGTCATCTCTACAAGTGTAGGGCAAATTCCACACGTCCCTAGTCGGCCCAGCATTCGCGAAATCGCACCCAAGAGCAGTGAGAGAGAAGATAGGGCCCTCATAGCCCCCGTAGAGCACCATCATTTCTTGGGCTTGCTGCAAGAGGCTTCAAAATGTCAATTAAATTGTACCAAAGTAGCGTGGTAGGTATTGAATACTAGCCCTATGCTGTGGGACGCTTCTTTGGTCCGAAACAATACGACAAAAGCTTGGATGATATTTGACAGAGTGTCTAGATTGATAATATGGGCGAAAGCGTGGGATCTATACCACCCGACGGCCCTCTACAGCTCAAGTTAGCAACACTCCAAACTTGTGTAAGGGAGACCATCCTCAAGATATCCACGACCTAATGGATCAACCTGATTCACAAATCCAGGGCAAGCCTTGTATAGATCTTTGAACTCAATCTCGGCAGTTGCCCAGTCTATTTCTTCGAAGGCCAGCTTCTCCAGAATTACAAATCCAGGTGCATCGAAGTCAACGACAGTTTCGATCTGTAGACATGGTTGTAGAGAATATCGCCCTGGCTCGGTGATAAGATCAAATCCAAGGGCTGCTTTCAACGGGACCCCATAGCCATACAACGTCAACCGAAGATTAAAACGGTAACGCCTTGCAGAGCAGGCCGGATTGTCACAGGCCTTGAATATCTCGGCGAGCGGAGAGTATTGCAGACGCCAGAATATGCCACTCGCTGTGCACTTTTTATGACATGAGCAACTACAGTTGCATGTCGAATATTGAAAGATTCCATGCTCAAATGCCGTAGTAGTGCCAAGGCTACTATCGTGGGAGGCAGTCTCTGTTGATAGAGCAACGATTGAAGTTTCCGACGGTGTGCTATCCACTGTGGCCAGCGATTTCCGGCTATTACGCATGTATAAGTGTTGCTGAATAATGTAAAGCCTGTAGATTCGATAGTTAGGTTTACTTCTCACTGCGGAGAGCGGAGGAGTAGTGTACTGTGATATGTCTTGCTTAAGACCAGTGACAAAAACCTGAAGGTCATCAAGCTCGCCCTTCCATTGACTTGACCTGAATGTAGTTCGTATAATCTGTCTTCTGGACGAGGTTTCTGGTATACCACCAGCCAGATTCGTTAAGCGATCTGCTACTCTTATAGAGCGGTCTCGACATCTCCCCATCATGATTGGGCCAAGCTGCTCTTGCATGATGTCGTCTGCGCTGGCTTCGAGTTGCATGAGTTGTTTACCGATGAGCTCGACATCTTCACTCAACCAAGTGATGTTGCCCCCAAAGCCTTTGACGTTCTTATAACGCTGTCGCAGTTTCTGGCCGCCATCGACTAACTGGAGTGCTAGAGAGGCAAGTCCAGCTCCGCCAGCGACGATGCCCAGAAGCTCTGCCATCAGGTGAAATTCTATATGATTGACTTGCTGATGGTGCCAATGGATAGTTGAAAAGATTACATAGAGCTCGCTCGCTGCTGGCTGATGGTGCATTCTGCACAGCCTGATCAGGCTCTCAGATGCAACTTGCTATTGGACGGCAAGGCTCTCTCGGTTCCTCTGCAGGCTATTGAGGAAAGAGTCAACAAAATTACATGCCTACATAGGTAATTTACAAAAGCAAGAAACAAAAACAATTCAGTGGCAAGGCATTCTGGACATGCCGAGCCAACAAGGCTTCCTGTAAGGCGTTACTACTAGACCCTCCACCATAGCCAGACAGGGACTTTGGATGGGTTTTCGACCAGTATAACATGTCACCTCGAATGCTCGTGGTTTTAGAAACGAGATCTGATACTTGAAGCATCGCCACGTAACGAACGGCACAGCGTCGTAAGACCAAGCCAAGCTTACTATCCTAAATAGGAGGCGGGTTCTAGCGAGCGATGCAGGTCATTACAACACGTCTATTGACCTGTACATCTATCTCCCTTATTTCTCGGCTTTGGGTTCAAATGCCATCCTCCATAATAGTTTACTGTCCCCCCTGGGTAGCATTCTTATCGACCAGCGACGAGTACTCCTGCAACGCAACTTCATCCAGCGCACCACGCCACTCAACGACCTTCTCCCCATTAACACCCCTCCGCCCCTTCTCCATAGCCCGACGCATAACCAGCGGATCAAAGAACAAAGGCTCATCAGCTCGACCAAGGATGGGCACCACTTCCGCCAGCTTTCCACGCCAGAAGCCAAAGCGCGCGTGGATGCCAACACGCATACGGAAGCGACGGGATCGGTGTCTGATGATAAAAGGTACTAACAGATAGTCCGGAACTCCAGCCTTGTCCACGGAACTCTCTTCGACACGGACATGCAACTTGTTCTGCCCGGGTCCTTTGTGTGCTACCTTGACCTTGACGGCTCCGGTCTTCGTCCAGGTGCGTGACTCTCCGATGTTGTAGGAGATAGAAGCAGGAGTGTAGCCTACTTGCAAGCCGATTCCGTGTGTTAACGACACCTCAGCGGATTGCGGTGTACCCTCCCAACCACTGGGGCTTGGGAATGCCTTGACAATTGCTGGATGCGGAAATTCCTCCTCCTCGTAATCACTGTTGCTACTATCTGAATCCTCCTGAACACTCTGTGCATCATCTCTCGGTGCATCTTCGACAAGGACGTGGATGTCAACCGTCTGTATACGTCTGAGCCAGCTTCGATTTCCGCCTGACAGCGACAAGTGCAACTGCAGCTGGACAAGATACGCCGGCTCGTTGAAGTAGGTTCCGGCGAGGACAGGTCTTTTGAGTGCAGCTTGTAGAAGGCTGGGCGAGTCACCAGCTGATATAATCATTCGTGGTTCAGAGAGTTGGGCCGTGTCATTCGTCTGCGGTGCTGAGAGCTGTCCTGCGCCATCATCATCGATTGACACAGTCAATGGTAGAAGGACTGGGGACGTGAAGTTGGTGTCATCAGCGTCGCTATCGAACACAGACGACGGGATTGGTGATTTCGAATTGTCAGAGAGATTCGCCATTATGCCAGACCAATGGAGGCGCTTATTGTGCAAGTGAGATTGAAGCTCTTGGTAGAGGGCCAGCGAATGTTGAACGATTTTACTGAATATAAGTTGTCTTTGAATTCGCATAGTCTGAGCCGTGGAATCCGGTCTAAGATCAACACGTATACACCGAGATATATACTGCACTCAGCCTCACTACAACACCACGTTTCATTGCGCGTCTAGAATCAGGCTCCTGGATCTAGACCACCACGCCACCAGCGCGTAACAGCGATTGCAACGTATCTCGTGAATCTAAGTCGTCCCGAGCATCCTTGTCGTGCACATTTATTGCTTTTTCTCACGCATCACAATGGACGCTATTGACCGATATCGTCCGATAAGATCAGTGTGACTTCCCCTCAACTCCCGGATTCGAAAGAAGCTGAAACGAGCTGAAAAAAGTGCATGTTAGACAAAGCTGTGAGGCCAAAGAGCAAAAGATGAGGGGATATAATATGAGAAGGATAGTATAATAAGATTGGTATGGCTTTGTTGTAAGAAGCGACACAACATTTCCAAATACTCAGCATCATCTCGATCTTTGTCTTAAACGCTGTTCTCGCTTACTCTCATCTCACTTGGGCGTTTCTATTATTTTTCAAGACCCAAAACTTCAAAATGGACGTACCATTGGAACAAATGAGTGAGATGTCAATATCTCCTCACTACTGGGGGATATATACCTCTCTGTACAGCTCATTGCCTCCAGAGGCCGTCAAACAGCTTGAACGTGCCATCTGGCTCAAGATGTCAGGTCTCGCAAACGAATCCAGAGCAATATTTGACAATGAGCTTCGGCCTTTTGCAGCAGTTCCGGTTGTCGCCATTGAGCACGCTGACCTCGAGTTGGAGGCGGGCAAATGGGGCCGGGCATGGCACATCCTAGACTCAAAGCTTTCACAGCTGCGAGAGGCCAAAGAAGACTTCGAATCACCCGAACATCGACTCATGCTTTTGACGTGGGCCATGCTCGGGACGAGACATCGAGGTGATGTGACGTCGTCAAAGATAGAGATTGAAACGACGCAGCATTGGCTTTCTGGAGTACCTGTAGCGGATTACACTGATGTCCAGGTACGGCAGCTGTCTCCAGACCCTCAAACTTGATTTGACGACCGACCTAACATCGTGTTTAGGCAGGCTGTGTTCGAAGATATGTCATCGCAAGCCTGTTCACCAGGCTATATTCGGGATACAATAATCCGGAGGCAGAGCACATCCCGCTACATGACGTGACAGACGCTTCAGGTGAAAAGATACCTTGGGGTGGGTTGCGACTGCTGCGGCGCTCTCTGACGCAGCGAGGCATGTTCAACGAGGCCAATGCCCTGTTCCGCGTGGAGCTCAATCGTACGCCACCAGAAGACCGAGGCCCTGTGGTCACCGAGTTTCTGGAGGCTGTAGCAAGCATCCCTCCGAGTCGAGGTCGGGACTACATCGAGGCAGTTGTTCGCCTTCAGTGGGCAACCACACACATTCAGCTGCAAGAGCAAGAGAGCGCCGCTCAGGAGTTCGACAACTCTGAGGCGGCTTTCCAGAGGTTCTGCGATAACTTTGGTATCGGAAACATGGAGGCCACACCGCATATGCAAGCAATGGCGTACGAGAGGTTGTCATGCATCAACGACCCTATCGACAAATTAGAGCGAACAGAGGCGCTAGCCACTCACATGGAGGCTGTCGACGGCACGAAGACTGGCTATTGCTTAGCGGCTGCTGCAGATCTGTCCAGGAAATATTACGAGGTCACTGGAATGGAATTGTTCAGGACCACGTATTTTGACGTGCAGACGCGCCTCGATACGTATGACCGGACGGTATCGGAGGATATTTGCGATCTGGTTCATCATCATGTTGGCCTCAACTCCGTTGCCCTCGCGAGCCTGATGGATCGTGATAGCGCTCTCGACTGGGTCGATAACTTCTTTAATGAGTATCCGCACTTCGACGCCCCAGTGGTGCGGGCGTTGCTCCTCAGGAGTCAGGCATCACTCCTGCGAAGTCTTCGTCGACAGGATGAAGCTGGTAGGGTAAACGAGGAGGCAAGTCAACTGGAGACATCCACACCATCGGTGGGAAATTGGATGCATTCGAGGCAGGGCTACCGAAGGAACACCACTTCTTCTGCGCAGCCAGATCCCCAGCCTCAGATTCAGGACGACGATGGGGATGAGACATTCTATTGGGGTTGGAGCGATGCCATTGGAGATCAGGCAAAGTTGCAAGAAATGTCCATTCAGCTGGTACTGAAGTGGCTACTTGAAGATATCACCACTGGGAACTCGGTCCTTGAAGAGTTCAGAGGCGTGACAGAAGCCGTCTTGAAAACTATTGTCTTCCCCAAAGTCACGGATATCGATGAGCCCACAGAGGAACGGTACAAGCGTCTCTGTTCATGGCTCAGTAAGCCCCCGGTGCACCAAAAGAACCGTCGACTGTTCTGCTTGGTCATGCTCAGATTCGGGAGGCAGATGCACTTTTCTGATCTAAAGCTCTGGGACCTTCGCCTCTCTGAGCTCAAGAGACTACTCGAGCTCGAAGAAAGCCTCCCCAAGATCGTCCGAGACAAGTTTCCAGGCAACAAGGGCAGTTGGCTAGCCCAAATCGCACTCACATACATGGCACCGCTAGATGACTTGGCGGACTTTACCGGCGCTGAATCAGGAGAACGATTGGCAAATGCTGAAAGATACAACGACCGTGCTCTGGCTGAGTTTCGTGGAAGCAAAGACCTGGTTCGGGTGGCTCTTCATCAGCGATCTGGGGCGCAAATCTGCATGTTCATGATCAGACGGATAAGACAATTAGAGGAGCAAGCAGCGAGCTCCAGGAATACCAAAGGTGGAATGGTAGACAATGGGCCCAAAAAGGCAGAGAACGATACTTCCTCTCTTTCAGATTATGCCAAGGCAAAAATCCACGACCTCCGCAAGAGAGGAATCAGTCAAGCCGAAGAGGCTTATGTGATATTTTCGTTGAGCGAGCTCCATGCTTCCTCCAGTTCAGGCCTGGAAGGGATCACACACCGGCAGAGCATCACCGCATCTAATGCCAATGCATATACGATCCTCACAGCCATCGAATTGCTTCTCGCGGCCCCAGGTGAACCGTCTGATGAGACTATCATAAAGATATGGCAATGGGTGCAGAAGTACAAAGCACGTTCATTGGCGCGGACCATCGGGGTGCGTATGTCTATTCCAACTGAGATGGTGGATAAGATCAAGGCTTGTCCTGAAGCTGCACCCGGTTACTACGAGATGCTGGAGCTTGAACAGCGTGTGGAGAAGGCTCAGGGGATGGCCAAGTTCGATCTGCGTAGGCAGCTGGACAAGCATCGTCGAAACATGAGAGAGACGCACGACTTGCTGAGGCAACTCCTCGACTTGAGAGAGGCTCAGCCGTTCGACTTGTCTGATGTGGCCAGAATCACAGCCCAGAGCGGTACAAGCATTGCCCTGGTTGACTGGTTCCATCTCCCTTCATATTTCACCGGGGTCACCGGTAGACTGTTGCTGCTCACAGCTAGGAAGCGATCCAAAGGAAACATGAGTGTGAAACTTACCATGGATATGTTGACTACAAGAGTAGAAGATGTGAATACTTGGCTAAAAACATATCTTAACCCAGGGAAGACGACTCTGGACACGGAAAAGGCACGCAAAGCGTTGGATAGCATGCTGGGTGGTCTCATCGCGCCGCTTTCCCGCCATGTCAAGAAGAATGATCTTATTGTACTGTGTCCATCCACTGCTCTCCACCGGCTTCCGCTTCATGCACTTGCGATTGGAGGACATCAAGCGTTGATACACCGGAATCCCGTTGTTTACACACACAGCCAGTCACTTCTGCGCTCATGCTTCGCGGCCACAGAAGTGGCACGACCATCGCTGGCGCCCATCAACATCAAATTCATATCAGGCATCGCGGAATCCGAATCCACATTTCTTCAAGCAGGACGGGCAAGTATCCGGACACTAGCCGATCGGTTCGGCACAAAACCAATGATCGACCAGACTGCCTCCAAGGAGAAGTTCCTAGATGAGGCTGTCGAGTCTCGTCTCCTTCATCTACACACTCATTGCAACTGGGAATCGAAAGATCCTCTGGATCACAATGTCGAGTTTCCTATGCCGTGTACGCCGCCTAATGAGCAACGCCCGGTTGAGAGCGTCACGGCTCGAGAATTCTTTGATATTCGAGTCTCACCAGGCACACACGTCAACATGATAGCGTGCCAGGGGGGTGTCGTGAACGTGCCTCTTGGAGATGAGGTTTTGGGACTTGTCCCTGCACTGATGTGTTCTGGGGTCAGTTCAACTGTATCGACGCTGTGGAACATTGGCGATGGACACGGGTCGAGGTTTTCGGAATTATTCTTCGACTCGTTCACTAAACAGAGCACTACCACAGATGATAATGCACCAAAAGCCAGCGGCAGCCGCATAGTGAATCTTGCCAAAGCGATGCAGGTCGCCGCAGAAGCAATGGACCGTGCGATGGACATAGATATAGAAAAAGAGAGCCAAGAGCCTCTCTATAGATGGGCGGGATATGTGCTCCACGGCTGTTGGCAATTCCCAATTTCGGAACAGGACATCGCATCATTGCGAAATAGGTAGTGATAGAAGAAGAGTCCGATGGCGCTGCATCTCAACATCTTACTTAGTGTCGGTTTTTCTGGTTGCTGTTGTCAAGATGATGGAGGGATCAAGAAGTTGAGTAAGATCTTATATTTTTGCTTTTTGGAAGAAGTTGTGACCGTGCTTGAAGCCATACAGAATTTGGTAAGAACAGTTTGTAGGGCGAGATGGTGTCTATTAGCATTCATATCTCATTCATATCAAATCAATCGTATTGATTTTAGCAACACAGAGTTTACAAAGCGAAACAATTATTGGTAAATTCTGTGTCAGGTGTTTGTCAGATGGTGCTCAATTAGTGAGTTTAGGGTAGGCAATCTGCTGTGATACCATGCAAATGAATGAATGCCTTGAACGCCCTATCCACCTTGAATCCCTGGTGGTAGGGATATTAAAACTCAAGCCCATAGCTTGCAGCATTGGCACCTAAGTCTAGATTGTGTTGTGTAACGTCAAGCTGCCTCGTTGGAGTTGTGAGACTCACAAGCCGCTTCAGACTTGTCAAGCAAGTCGAGTGCCAATTAGAAACAATATCACTACATACAACGTTTTGATCTGCCAATACCCGTTTTTCGAGACAAAGAGATAGCAACAGAAAGAACAACCAAAAACTAACACGATTACCACTTCAATATGGAATCATCACAAGTTTGGACCGGGATCTTGGATGGAATCATCAAAGGAGTAACGCCACAGCGCCACCAAACGGTGTGAGTGGCTGGTGGAATGCCCCGCCGCCTTCCCCAGGCACCTAAGCTCCAGTGACGTGTGCCGCCTATCACTAAAACATCTGAAGCTTCCAACTACAGTGCTGATTTCAGCTCGATCTTGATTCCACATCAACCTTCTACCCATATCACCTCAATCCTCTCTTTTACTTGTCGCGAACACACCGGAGCTTATAAAAAGAGGAAGAAAACCTTACATTTCCCCATTATGGCTTGCCAGCATCTCGACTTGATCGGTACGTGAATCTTCAAAATCGACCCCGCCATTTGATCGACCACGAGTCATGATAGTTGCGACAAGCTCGCGGTCGACCTCAGCAGGACTTTGTAGACTGACTATACTTCAGGGCTGACACCCCCTAACCCTTCGCAGTCCGTCTATCGCGAAGACTGTACTCAATGTTTCGACTCCATCGTAAGAATCCCACTTGCTGAGCGCCAAGCCCTTGAAATCCTCAAAGCTTAGCTTACTGACCAAACTGAACAGGATGATCCCGCTGGACTCGATGTCTGCCTCCAGTGCTTCAACGGAGGATGCGCTGGCGACCGTAACCATGATAAACTTCACTATGCGCTGACCCAACATCCCCTCGCTCTAAACATCCGCCGCACAAGAAAGATTGTCGAACGAGACGAACCCCCCGCCAAGATGTCCAAGCTAGCCATCGCCGCTGAAACTGAGGAGGACCGATATGATACAGCGCTGACTGTCAAGTGCCTCGACTGTAACACCGAACTCGACCGAACGCATCCCAAGCTCGCACCTATGGTTGACGGTATTCTCAAGGCGAACACATTTTCTCGAAAGGAAGAGGTCAAGGCATGGGAACAGGAGCTGACCAGCTGCGAGCATATCTTAATGATGCAACAAGCGCCTGCTAAGAAAATCGAGCAAAACGACTTGAGTCACTGCTACGCTTGCGACCTAGCAGAGAACCTTTGGCTGTGTATTGAGTGTGGCAACTTAGGATGTGGCCGTAAGCAGATGGGTGGCGTCGACGGAAACTCGCATGCTCTTGCTCACGCCAACGAGTCCGGTCATGGTGTTGCTGTGAAGCTTGGATCTATCACACCTGAGGGAACCGCCGATATTTACTGTTACAAGTGTGACGACGAACGAGTGGACGACAACCTGGGCGAGCACTTGAACCACTGGGGCATCGTATTGGCGGAGCGTCAGAAGACGGAAAAGAGCTTGACTGAGATGCAGATTGAGCAGAATCTCAAGTGGGATTTCAGCATGACAACGGAAGACGGCAAGGAGCTCAAGCCTCTGTTTGGCCCTGGTCTTACTGGGTTGAAGAACCTCGGAAACAGCTGCTACCTCGCCAGTATCATCCAGTGCTTGTTTGACATGCCTTCTTTCCAAGAGAGATATTTCCGACCCAATGACGACCTGCCCATCGTCCCCGAACCCGCTGCGGATATTGAAACCCAGCTCCGAAAGACAGCCGATGGACTTTTGTCTGGACGATACTCTAAACCTGATTCTGATGTTCCTGCAGAGGGAATCACACATCAGAAGGGTCTTGCGCCAGCCATGCTCAAGCACCTCATCGGTCGAGGACATGAAGAGTTTTCTACAATGCGACAGCAGGACGCTCTCGAATTTCTTCAGCATCTATTAAAGCTCATCACTCGATCTCCCCACCCCGATGGAAAGGACCCTACACAACCCTTCCGATTTGTTCTCGAACAAAGACTCCAATGTCTGGGATGCCACAAGGTGCGATATAGCAGCAACGAGCAAGACAACATTTTCATCGACGTCCCCCTAGAAAAGCTTCCCCGTGAGGAGGGTTCGGACGGCCCAGATGCTTACAAGCCCGTGTCACTCAAGGAGTGTCTGGATAACTTCACAGGAGCTGAGAAGGTAGAGTTGACTTGCTCTGCTTGCGGAAGCAAGGATGGTTTCACCAAGCGATCGTTGTTCAAGACATTCCCCGATACCCTAGTCGTCAACGCACGAAAGATGACTGTCGTCAACTGGGTTCCTATCAAGGTTGATGTTCCTGTTCTTGTACCGGACGAGCCCTTCAACCTGGACGAATATCTATCCAAGGGACTGCAGCCCGGAGAGGAACAACTGCCAGACGAGCCTGAGGTTAAAGCTCCCGCTTTCGAACCTGATGCTGCCGCCCTGGCTCAACTCGAAGCCATGGGCTTCCCCCGCAACCGTTGCGAGCGTGCTCTTCACGCTACTGGAAACTCTGACGCCAACGCCGCGATGGAATGGTTATTCGGACACATGGAGGACCCTGACATTGATGCGCCCCTTGATCTTGGTGCTCAAAGTGGTGGCGCCAACACCGCTGACCCTGAGAAAATCGAGATGCTCGGGGCTATGGGTTTCGGTGCCCCTCAAGCCAAGAAGGCACTGAAGGAAACAGGTGGCGATGTTGAGCGGGCTGTTGAGTGGCTGTTCAGCCATCCTGACGACCAAGGAACATTTGACGATGATGCTCCCGCCGAAGCAGCTGCTCCTAAGGAACTTGCTGGAAGTGCTGATTTGCCCGCGACTTTCCAACTTCGATCAATCGTGTGCCATAAGGGCACAAGTATCCATGCTGGGTAAGTATTCCTACGCAATTGCAGCACATAGGCATGCTAACTAGTTTCCAGGCATTACGTTGCTTTCATCCGCAAGGCTTTGGGAGATGCCGACGTTTCAACTTGGGTGCTCTTCAACGATGAGAAGGTCGTTGAAGCTCATGATGTTGATGAGATGCGTAAGTTTGCGTATGTGTACTTTTTCAAGCGAGTCTAGGTAGTCGAGGCTATCGACTGTATAGCAATGGGTGAGGCGCAGTTGAATTTGAAGATAGGTTTGGTTGCATGAGACGGTGAATGGCGCGAGGCTGAAGAGGTGATGGCAGCTATGTCTACGCTGTCATGATTTGGTATCTGGGCATTAGAAAAGCAGAACGAGACACATCATGTAGAAGCGACGGGGTATTATGTCTGCGAAGATTAGATAACAAAATATCCTGATACGTATCGTACAAATCCATCATGACCGTTGAATATTGAATATGGACAAACAAAGTCCCCAAGGCGCCTCGTAACGCCTCTCAAGATAAATCATGCCTGAGTTATGCCGAAATCCACCAAAAGCAACTCAACCATCTCTTTCCCTCCATTATACACTCAAAATCCTTCAGCTCAATCGGTAAATCGATAGCTGACCAACGTATCAACACGGTGATTCGCCGTGCTGAATCCCCTCAGTTGCACCTTTTCGCCATTCTCAATCTCCTTCGCATCCGAATCACCCCACTCAACAGGGACCTCACTATCCGCATCAGCGTAAACGAGGACGTTGAATGTGCAATCACCGCTGAGCTGAGGGAGGAACGTAACAGAAGCGGTGATTTGTCGAAAAATAGCTGCGATCTCGGCTTGGATTTCTGTTTCTGTCTTTTCGGGGGCTGTGGGCGCGGAACCAGCGGGAGCGGCGTTTTCTTGGTCTTTGGAGGAGGACTTGGAGGACTTGGATTTCTTGACGGGTTGGAAAATTTGGACCTGTTGATGTTAGAGAGGTTGTAACGAGAGGGAGGGTTGGAAGGTCGTACGTCGAATTGCCAGCGCTCGACGTGCTCGCCTGTGTCTTTGTCTGTGATGACGATGACGAGCTTGGAGATCTTGCCGCCGACCATCCATTTGTCGAGTTGGGACATGATCTTTTTGATGTAGGCTTTTACTTGGTCATCGGCCGAGACTGGATGGTGTTAGTCGCGAGGTTCGGTCGCCGTGAAGGGAAGGGCCGCGGGCTTACCCAGCATGTTGAGGCCATATTTCTTGACGCTGGTAATTGTCAGTTGATGCTCGAGAGAGTCTGTCGCAACAAACGTACACTGTAAAGTCCTCTGCAGGATAGACACCTCGTTGGAAGCTATCATATCATTAACAAACATCGCCGACCGATAAAGCGTAGGTTCGCGTACAGAATGCTGTGAATAGAATATTGAAACTGTAAACCCAACGGTTAGCAAAACTCTCGCCCAAGTAGGAAATCAGCTTGTTCCAACGTACAAATTCAGCGACAAGACGAGCGCTGCCCTTGAGGGAGAGTTTATGGACCTTGGACTTATCCTTGTCCTTGCTCTTGGAAGCTTCCTTTGACGACATTTTGGGCACTACTGGGATATCAATTGGAATGAAGGGTACGTGCTGGCGATTGTGACGGGTTGAGTTGAGTTCGTGAATTGGTGGTTTTGTTTACTTTGCGGTTGCGGGGTGGAAGTGGAAGGGGTCTCAAGGGTCTGTGCGGCGGGGTTCACCGAGGTCACCGAGCTTCACCTTGATATGGCGACAAAGATATATTTATTGTCAATTTACCAACGCGAGAAATGAACTCCTTGTGGCCACTGAATCTGGGTTTGGTCCTCCTCTGCCGTATTTGAACAGTGGCTATTGTGATCGTTGTAATAGTCATAGTAATCATCGTAGTCGTACTGAGGTTCTTCCTCATCATTCTGGTCAGCAGGGTACATATAATAATATCCTATGACCTGAGAAGAGCTGCTACTTGATGTGGTCGATGTAGATGTTGATGTCGACGAAGACGAAGTGGAAGTTGAAGGAGGTCTGCGTCGCCTTCGTCCTCCCGGCATATCCTTGGCTCCGCTGGCATAAACAGCCCAAGATCGTAGGAATATTCCAATAGTGAGCATCAAGGGCAGTAATTGTGCGACTGTACTAAATTCGTTAACGCCTTGGATGTGGTTCCACTTAATGGGAAGCTCGATCGATAGAACCAGAAGTGTAAAGACGATGACACCAGATGTTGCGCGCAGTATTTTGAGTCGCCAGATATTTCTCGACCTGAACATGTTCAGTCATGCAATTGAGTAGCTTGGAACGATCTCACCTCGCTCTCCTATGTCGTGAACTCGATCTGGTGATGGTGCAACAAGCATTCAAAAAGATGAACCCGCCAATGCCGACAAGGATCCCAATGAAGAAAATCGAGCCAGCTGTGGTATACCCCTGACTTTCGAGACTGACCTTGCCAAATAGGAATACCAGGTCACGGCAATCACGGCGCAGTTGAGGAAGAAAAGACGTAAAGTACCATGTTCCAATCGACACGTTGGCTGAGAGGACCGTCAGACTCATGAGATGGTAGAAATGTCCATGTTTCTCCTTTGAGAGTTGGAATGGGTTAAGGTGAGCTTGGCATCTTGTGACAATACGCCATATGTATAATGGGATTTGGAACAGGAAGAAACCCATGGCTAGAAGAAGTAAAAGGCATATATCGAGTGGCTCAAGTGAGTTGTAAGCGACTCCAATGACAAGAGATATAGATGCGCCTGCTGAAGAAAACAAACTGATAAACCGCAAATCTGCGAGGTTCTCTTCAGAGAGGTATTCAATGAGAAGAGAGCCAAGCCATTGCGCGTAAAAGGCGGCTCGAATACCGACTCCGTAGACATCCGAGCGGCCCTGGAGAGAACAAAGCGGCTCACTCCTAGTATTCATGGTGAAGTCTCATGGGCCACTGAGGAGATCAATGCGAAACATAAGGAACACAGTTCATTATTATGGTGACTGGGGTCCGGCGCACACTTGTATGCCATATACCATTCAAACACCCTTTTGGAACTCTCGAATAGTCATCTAAAGACTAAGACAGACATACTAGTCAAGCTCTCACAACCGACGCCCGAGGCGATCTTGAAGTAGTCCAACAGAGACTATGAAGCTTTTGGCAAAGAGGAGGACAAGCGATACTTCATGACTTCTCTAGGACCAAATAACAAACCCAGATGTCATATAAACACAGGCGATCCAATCATGACTCTGTTACATCGCCCGGTACGTGAGGCATCGAAAGAACTTCCATCTCAGTTTGACAGAACCGAACGGCAACTTGCATTTTGATAGGTCTTGTGACAGCACTGTAGGTAATACTTGTAGCATCCGGGCACCACCTTGGAAGGGAGCATACACGATCGTTACGCTTATGAGGCTTGGGATGTTGTAAATCGTCTAACTGAAGGGTTGAAAAGCGAGGACACAACAGGGCACACGTGTCGCCGACTACTTGAACGGTGAACCCAACTCGGTGACTACAACACAAGCATTGTGATCGTACAACCATTAGTTCAATTTCACATCATGCAATACTGTTAACGCATAATATGGGGAGTGGTTTTGAAGTGTCTTGGAAGAAACGGTTCAATTCAGGGTCCTCCGATAAAGGAAGTTGGGTACGTACCGTCCCGGGGACAACGGAAAGTGGGTCTAAAACCGAAGGCGAACGGTTTTTGTCTTATCGATAAGAGATTTTTTGCGCTCGCTCTGTAAAACATCCCACCCATTTTTACGTCGCAATTTGTTCCCAGCCATTCTGCGATACCCTCGACCGCCATTCGTACAACCTTCTCCCCGGTCGAATATCACATATAATCTCTCAAAATGGCTGCTACAAAGCATCTCCTCGCTGATAGCGAGGATGCCGTCGTCGACCGACCCTCCAAGAAGACCAAGGTCACCAACGACGAGAAGGCTCGTCTAAAGAAGGAGCGCAAGGAGAAGAAGAAGGACAAGAAGCGCAAGACTGAAGAGCAGGAGACTCCTGCCGACAAGACTGGCGATTCCGAAGCTGAGCGTGCTGAGCGCAAGAAGGCTAAGAAGGCCAAGAAGAAGGCCAAGAAGGCTAAGGCCGCTGAGGAGTCTGCCGAGACTACTGAAGCTGTCGAGGAGGCACCTAAGGAGAAGAAGTCTAAGAAGGAGAAGAAGGCCAAGGTCACTTATGAATCTTCTGACGACGGTTCTTCTGATGCTGCTTACGTCCAGACCGCAAGCCTCTCCAACGTTTCTCAAGCCCAGATTGACGAATTCCTCTCCAAGAACCAGATCACCATCACCGACCCCAAGACCGAGACCGTCACTCTTCGCCCCGTTCTGGAATTCCACCAACTCCCCGCCACAAACCTCCTCGAGAAGAAGCCCTCGCCATTCGCCAACTACAAGGCCCCTACACCTATCCAGTCCGCTTCATGGCCCTTCACCCTTTCTGGACGCGATGTCATTGGTGTCGCTGAGACAGGATCTGGAAAGACCATGGCTTTCGCTCTTCCCTGTGTTGAGGCTGTTTCTGAGATCAAGTACAAGGGCACCAAGGCCGTTATTGTTTCGCCTACACGAGAACTTGCCATGCAGACCTATGAGCAGATGGCTTCCGTGGCTGCGCTGAACAAGCTCAAGTGTATGTGTCTGTATGGTGGCGCTTCCAAGGATGATCAGCGAAATCAACTCCGATGTGGCGCTGACATTATTGTCGCTACCCCTGGTCGTCTTAAGGACTTCATGTCTGATGGAACTGTTGATCTGAGCCAAGTTACTTTCGCCGTTCTTGACGAGGCTGATCGTATGCTTGATAAGGGTTTCGAGGAGGATATTAAGCAGATCCTGGGTGCCTGCCTTCCTCGCGAGAAGCGCCAGACACTCATGTTCACAGCTACATGGCCTCAATCCGTCCAGGCCCTTGCCTCTTCCTTCATGGTCAGCCCCGTAAAGATTGCTATTGGATCTGGCGGTAAGGAGACAGCCGATGGATCTGTTGAGCTGCAAGCCAACACAAGAATTACACAGCGAGTTGAGGTTCTTGAGCCCAGAGACAAGGAGCACCGTCTGTTCCAGCTTCTGAAGGAGCACCAGCAGGGTAAGCACAAGAACGACCGTATCTTGGTCTTCTGTCTGTACAAGAAGGAGGCTACACGTGTGGAGAATACCTTGGCCCGCAAGGGTATTCGTGTCGGTGGTATTCACGGTGATCTGCGACAGGAGCAGCGAACAAGGAGTCTTGAGGCTTTCAAGTCTGGAGCCACTCCTGTTCTCGTTGCTACTGATGTTGCTGCTCGTGGTCTTGATATCCCCGAGGTTAAGCTTGTTATCAACGTTACAGTATGTCCAACCCAAATCGCTACCCAGCGTTCGCTAATTTTTTTAGTTCCCCTTGACCATTGAGGACTACGTCCACCGCATTGGCCGAACTGGCCGTGCCGGTAAGACTGGTGAGGCCATCACCTTCTTTACCGTTGAGGATAAGTCGCACTCTGGCTCGTAAGTACTTCATATATCATCCGCAAATGAATACATACTTACACATTTAGACTCGTCAACATTCTCCGAGGTGCCAACCAGCCCGTACCCGAAGATCTTCTCAAGTTCGGTACCACCGTTAAGAAGAAGGCTCACGACATGTACGGCGCTTTCTTCAAGGATGTCGACATGAACGCCAAGTCGACCAAGATCACATTTGATTAAGAGAATTACAACTATTATGAGGAGCACTATTGTTTTGCGGCTTTGCGACCGCGGACCGAGTTTAGACACTCGAGGATAAAATGGCGCTCGAGGACCAGGCTGCGATGATTAGATGTTGTTTTCAAAAAGTTTGCTTTTGGAATTTTGTAGACGTACATTAGAAGCAATAATGGGATAGCGGAGCCAGCGATCTTGACGAGAGATTTGATTGGTTGATCTGCGTTGTCTACGACTTTTAGTTGCTTGAGGAGGATAGCTGTAGCGATTGAGACGCCGAGAGTGCTCTCGGGAATAAGAGATTTGATCTTGAAGTCGGTTCCGTTTCTTTTGAAGAAACGCTTGATGAATGCTCCGCTCCAGATGATGCGACACCCCATGTTGATGATGTTGGCTAGTACGAGACCGATAGCACCGAGAGGGTAGATTCTCATGAAGAGGAAAGCAGAGGCTGCAAAGATGACAGAGAATGCGCCCATCCAAACAGACTGGATGTGGACTTCGGCTTCAGTAGCAACTGACGCCACGAATGATTCTGTGAGACCATTAAGGCCCATGAAGGGAATGTAGAAACAGTACGCTGCAAGCACATCACCTGCCCCTGAGCCAGCCCACTGCTTGCCTGCCACAATAGCCAGAAGAGGCGGAGCAGCAAAAGGTCCAAGACTGATGATAACTGAAGCCAAAAGGATGTACAGGCGAAGAATAGTTTGTAGGTTCTGCTTCGCTTCTGTCACTTCCTGAACTGGCTTGCCGCCTGGTTTGACAGGTGTTACAGATGACAGCAAGCGAGAGAAGTAGCTTCGGCTACTCTCTTCAACAGGCTGGAAGAGAAGACGAGCAAGGAGACTGCCGTAGTTGTTTGCGAGAGCATATGCGCCTTGGACGCTCGCGGATGCGAGAAAGGAGATGAGGAATGTGTCGCCTTGAGTGAGAAGGTGCTTGACCACGCTCTGGGCCATCATGCTTCCCGCGAGACCGATGGTTGGCCTATCAAACAAGGAGGCCCAGAAGCGATTGTCCTTTGAGGTGATTGTTTTGGGGAGTAGTGAGAAGCCGATTGATGAGGCGAGGCGATATCCTGAGATTAGGTAGACGAGGAGTAGTGAGACACCATAGGTAATCTGTCCAAGGGCGAAAGGCAGGACCCCGATATCATTGTTCTTGGATGCCCAGACAGCAGATCCAAACACAACGATACATCTCAAAAACGTAGCAATCGACTCTGCAGCAGCTCGTGTTCCAAACTGCAGCCTCGTCTGCATGAGAACAAAGCACGGCTCTGACAACAACTCCACCATAGCCGCAAACCCATAAAGACACAGCGACTCAACCAAATACGGCGTAGCAAGCGTAATATCATTCGCATACGCAAGATACATCCACCCCAACCCAAGACTGACAAAACTCCCCAGTCCAATAGCGAGATATCCCAGGTTCACCACAGCTTGACTCTCCTCTTTAGCCTGCGAACCCGAGTCTCGTCGTTGAATAGCAACACGAAGGCTTTCGCGTGCAAAAAAGAGAACTGAGAGGTAGTACACTTCGAGTTGAGTTGAAAGACCTAGGAGCGGTGCTGTGAGATACCGCAGGAGGAGTTGGTTGGCGATGAAGGTTATGAGGCGGGAGGCGAGTTGGAGGATGATGAGGAGGGAGGCGCCTTTAATCATTGAGGGCGCTGGGGGGCTTTCTTTTTCAGTGGAGGGGGGCATTTTGGCGGTTGGGGAGAAATGAGCGACTGAGGGTGGAGGAGGTGAGATGAGATGAGGTTGAAGATGAAGATATCGCGGGTTGTTTGACACGTGTTGATGGAGATGGGGATGTCTCAGTGCTTCAGTGGGTTACAGTGGGTGCTGGGGGTGCGGGAGTGCTAATGCAGGTCGGGACCCGCCTGGGAGTTTTTCTCCTGAGCATCCCGCAAGGTATAGGGTCAGAAAGCAGACTCTACAGTAAGGTAATGATGAATGGATGTGATACCGAGTACTAATATCGATCTGTACCAAAACAATTATTGCATATCACGTAAGGTTTCATATCGACAGATATTATATGAACAGAAGTAATAAATTCATGGATATCAGCTAGTTATTTATCTCATCTCATAATCGTAGTCTACCGACAGCAGAACTTCCAAATCGGGTAATCCAACCAACCCCTTCATCATCAATCTATACTATTACAAGAGCCTATTCTTTAGACATCATTCTTCTCAGTGTGAGAAACCTCGCCCTGCTCGTGGCCTTCGTTGAACATCTTGCCACCAGCGCCAGCAACGCTGTTACGGTGCTGCCAAGTCTCCTGAGGCTTCCAGCCAAGGGACTTTCGGGCAACGCTAACCTCATCATAGAGCTGGTCAACCTCCTCGAGGGTTAGACCCTTGGTCTCGTAGATGAAGAAGTAGACGAAGGCGATGCACAGGAAACAGCAACCAAACCAGATGAAGAAGATCTTGGACTGAAGGTTGGCCTTGCCGGAACCGTAGTCGACGAGGTAGGGGGTGGAGTAGGCGATGGCCCAGTTGAAGAGCCAGTTGGTTGCGGTGGTCATAGAGAGGGACTTGGCTCGGGTCTGGAGAGGGAAGATCTCACCAGTGACGACCCAGGCCAGGGGACCCCATGTTGAGGCGAAGAAGAAGATGTAGATACAGACGAAAGAGACGGCAGCCCTCTGGCCAGCCAAGCTCTTGACGAAGATGACTCCAGCGCTGTCTTGGCCAGTGGAGAAGGTTCCGGACATGGCGACGATGAACTGAGAGACACACATGCCGACAGCACCCCAGAGGAGAAGAGGACGACGACCCCACTTGTCAATGGCGTACATTCCAGGGATAGTGGAAGCGACGTTGATGGCTGATGTGATCATGGAAATGGTGAAACCGCTGGAGATACCGGAGTTCTCGAAGTACTTGGTACCATAGTAGAACTGAAGTTTGTTAGTCATGTCTCATAACCACGAGGTAGTGAAGTGAGAACTTACGATGAAGTTGATACCAGTGAGCTGCTGCAGAGCCTGAAGAGCACAGCCAGTGAACTGGCGCTTGAGAATGGGAGGCTTGAAGCAGTCGATGTAAGAAGATGTTCCAAGGCTCATCTCATGGTCGTGGTTCGCCTTGATCTCGCTGAGCTCAGCCTGCACAGCAGGGTGATCAGGACTTAGACGGCGGATCTTGGAGAGAGCTTTAGAAGCATCATCGTGACGGTCTTTCTTGATGAGGAATCGAGGTGTTTCGGGGAGGATGATCATGCCACCGAAGAGGACGAGGGAGTAGGCGAACTGAACGGCGATGGGGATACGGTATGAGCCTGTGTCGTTTCGCTTGCCTGTCGCGTTGTTTACGATGGCGGCGAGCAGGAGACCGATTGTGATGGCCCATTGGTATGAACCGACGATGGCACCTCGAATCCACTTTGGTGCTGTCTCAGACTGGTACAGGGGAACTAAGGAAAGGCATGTTAGTTAGACCGAAACTCTGAAGTTGTCATGTGGTGAGTTGTAACTTACTAATAGCGGAGATTTGACCGACACCAAAACCGGCGAAGAAACGACCAGCCAGGAACATGGGGATAGCAGTAGCAGCAGTTTGGAGAGCGACGCCGAGGTTGAAGACCCAAGTGGCGATCATGAGACCGGGACGACGACCGATGTAGTCAGTCATGAAGGGAGAGGAGAGGGCGCCGAAGAATGTGCCGGCTGAGAGGATGGAGACGATGCTGGACTCTTGGCCGGTTGTGATGTTGGGGTTGCCCTTGGCGTCTGTGTAGCCGGTGCTGAAGAGGCGCTGCCAGTAGGGCATGGCCAGAATACCGGAGATGGTACCTGTGTCATAACTGCGATTGTTAACCTCACGATGATTCTTCATGTAAAGAGGAGGGCTGCTTACCCGTAGAGAACACCACCAAAGGCGACAAACAAGCCGATGGCGATAGCAGGCCATGCCTTGCCAGCCTCCTCGGGCTTGCTGAGGGATGCCCTTCGAATAGCGTTCATAATGAAGATCGACACTCAAAACAAGAGTGTACAATAAAGAACTAATAGTGTATAAACAAGTATGAAGTGTGAGTGATGATAGAACAGAAGAGCAAAAAACCAAGGCGGGAGATTGTCTCTTTTAAACCCCAAACAAGACATCATACCGGTAAACTTCTGTGTAGTATACTTGGACCAAAAAAACCCTCCTCTTGCGTAACATGACCTCTCCCACCCCCAGGAAGCTAAAAAGCTAAGCTGGGGAGCTAGCTATCCCACGGCTTGCCCGAGCTAGTGGAGTGCGGAGCAGCCGCACCATCACCTTACGATGGTGTAGTTTAAAAAAGAGAACTAAGCTGGGGGTGAGGAGGTCATGCGGTTCATTGGCTCAGTAAAGATCTGGTGTGGTTGGTAGTTGGCCTTTCCCCTCAACGAGTGTCGTCACTGGCGAGAGAGAATATAAACGCTGGCCGTGGACAGCGGCTTGAACTAAAGAGACGGGTAGATGGTGGCGTTTGTCCTATTCCTTATGATGATGTAGCTATAGCAAGAGATGGAGTGCGTTGCGACTATGTAAAACTATCTCGCCGTCTTGGGCTGCAGAACCCGTCAGAGCAAACAAGCTTCCCCAAACAGACTCCATCTTCCCCAGGTCCTGTTTTTCCTCGACCGGGCGCCCTCGTGCTTAAACGGACAGACTCAATCTCCACATCCAGGTAAATTGGAGTAGGTACATGCACTCTAAATAATCCAATCGCCTGGGCTGGGGTTGTAAGTTAAAGAGTGGATACCTTTCTCACCCCCGAGCCAAGAGCCGGGCCAGGCCGGCTCGGCGACGCAGATGCCGAAGAGCCCTATTACCATTTTTGGCAAGTTTGTTTGACTTATGTGAGTGAGCTTAGTTGATGATATCTTTTTGCCACGACAAGAAACTAGAGATGTTCAACGAAACGATCGAGTAATTTTCAATAGCAAAAAGCATTGATCTAGTCATGGTGTTTGTGAGGTGTTGAAGCAGCTGACAACCAAATTTCACTGGTGACGCTTTCGGAGCCGGCGGCTTGACGAGTAGCGCGCGCAAAGACCATCAACCACTTCGGCCCTATTGTGGAAGTCTCTCTTTTCGTTTCATGAGGGCATTCAGGCCCAACACATTTTTTTCTTCTTCACGTCTACTGACTACATACACTAATAATAACCCTCCGAGGGGCCTTAGCTCAGTTCAGTTCAGCTCACGTTTTTACGAGTTACCATAACGACACTGTCATATCATGAAAATTTCTGCATTGAATGTGGAAACACAGTCTCATGCGTTGACTAACTATTGGGAATGCGGAATGGCGTCGATGCCTCGCTTAGAATGAGGCGCTTGGCGCTACAAGGCTGAAGGTGTAAGGCGGCAGAGCTGTAGCTTGGAGTGGCTGCTGTTCCTGTTGATGTGGTTGGAGAAGAGAGGGCTGAGAGGATGGGAAACCCTTGTTCAGGCCCTAACCTTAACTTTATACTGGTGATTCAGCAGTAGGCATGCATTGAAGAGAGAGATGTTTGTTATCGCTACCGTACATTGGCAGCCTCGCAATATGCAACTGCTGGCCTTGGTTATACTGAACGCCATCTCTGTTATGATACTGTCCCTCAAAAACTCAATTGAAGAATCTCGATGATTATACTGTGTAGAAACCTGTGACATTCAAGTTTCAACGACTCGACTGATCAGCGGCTGATTCTTCAACACCAACTCAACAGTCTCGACTAACAAACCACTCCTCGATTCCCCAGACACTCACTCCATGGGGGCCATCAGCATCAGCAGCACCCAAAACCCCGCATATTGGGGCGAGACCAGCCTGTCAGTTGATGATCATGTCCATTTCCACTCAATCCTCCACCCTCAATAACACAAACCCTGGTCACTAGCTTGTCGGACCGGTAATACCACCTAGCGCCAAGTCTTGTTAGCAGAAGCACCGAGATCTGCACCGTTTCTCACGGCTACCGGCATCACCATATGGAGACCTCGAGCACTGAGCAGGGATAACTCTACTCGTGCGATCCCTTCATCTGTTTTCGAATCGGCGGTATTATGGAGTCGACTAATATATCTCTCCATCCTCCACATCCACGGGCTCTTGACAATCCCCGCGGGGGAGGGGGGGGATGAGCAACCGTTGGGCGAATACAAATGTCCGTTCATCACTGCGACCTTCCTAACGTTAGTCTAGTCTCTTTTGTCGGACCGTTGAATGCTTAACACGTCCCGCTAATGTTTGACTACAACCCCCGACTTGTATGACTGCATGCTTCTCCATGGGCACCCCATATCATCTCCAACATTTGTAGATTGGCTCTGCCTACTCCGTATGGAGTATGTACTTTACTGATAACGTTCCCATTCTGTGCGTATGCGGGGTTGGCCATGTAGCCTAGGAGAGGAGAGGGAAGAAGATACAGGACCTTGATCCTGAATGACAAAAAGATTCAAGTAACTTAGTACACGTTTAGGATATATTTTGCTGAGTTTATTTTGACACCCTATATCAAGGTCCGATGTTTTCTAAGACCGAGGCCATGTCACCGTAGGATCTAGGGAACTTACTCCGCTTACATGAAACGATCCTTCATTGCAACTTACTAGGCACTTGATGACAAGAAGGGCCATGATTCTCTGGGTCTATTGGTATTGAAGGATGCTGGAACACTCATAGGCAACCAGATCCCAACACTACACTTGGATGTTGGAACAAGTCATAAGTCGCGTTCAAATGTGCAACCAGCGAAACAGATTGAATGAATTGCATCGCTTTAAACTCCGTATCGTCTATCTGTTGCCCTGACCTCTTCCGCTGAATAATACACCACAAGAATGATAGACTAAAATTCGACATACGCTTTCCTCCCGACCCGAGCGACGACCTGGTTTGAACCCCTATACTTTCTTCCCGAGAACACTCTCAACGAGTAGAACTCTGTCGCCTCGTCTGTTTATATGGCGTGTGCTAGTCCTCTGGATTCGTGACCGTCATATCCTCGATTTTCCGTTCATGCTGATCCATTTGGTCTTCCGCCTCACTCATTTGCTTTGCCAGACTGTTGAGATCTGCCATTTTGGCACAACGGACAATCTTAAAGGACATTTGTTGTAGTTCCTATCGAGCACGTCGCTTGGATTGTTCGACCACTGCCTTGTACAATTCTCCGGTTATGCGGCGGCGCTCTTGATAATCCGACTCGCTAGTCTCGCTACCGCAGGACGTAGGCGCTGTAGTTTGATCATCACAGTCGTCGGAACCATCGCTATCGTCCTCATCAACCGCCCCGGATGACGAATCGACCATAGGCGATGTACGGACACCACGCTCACCACCATTCTCCTCAGAAGGCTCGCCGCTCGCAGGTGATTGGTCAACCTCTTTCCGATGTAGGCTGTAACTGGTGTAGTGGGATTTTAGGACTTCTTGCAGAGAGGTATTCTGGGGCTCTGCCTCTTCAGCTTCAACTGTCCCCTCAACAAATATACGACTTATGAGCTCTGTAAAGTCGACCAACCCGTCAGTGGTCACTTGTGCCACGATGCGTGATCCCCTAGGCCCAGGGTCTGTACCGCCCGGACCACGGATAGTAAAAAGGAAAGGTATCCTGCGTTTGAGACAGAGGTAGGACTTTATGCGAATCAGGACATGGGAAAATCTTAGACCTGAGTCCTCAAAAGGGACCATTCGTTCGGTAATGAATTCCCTCAAATCTTGTTGTGAAATGTGCCCGTGTCGAAGGCCGCTGCGGATCACGAACCTGATGTAGTCATCGTTTACTTCACCAGAGATATAGTAGCTGTGATATGGCGCGGAGTAAGGATCTTTGCCGAAGACAGCGCGAGTTCTTTCTACAGCGGCCTGCTCCTTGGCATCTGGTTCCCTGACGAACCACTCGCAGAGGAGTTTTTCTTGATCTTCAGGGGAAATGAGCTGTGATTGCAGTTGATGGTAAACCATTCGTCTGTGGTTCTGCATCTCTACCGGGATTGTTGGAGGTGATGGAGTAGGCCACATTTGTGAGGCCGGGCCGGGATGTGCTGGGCGTTGTAAAACACTGCCGTTTTGGGACGAAGTTGCAGCATTTTTGCTGCTCTCACTCGCGTTGGACATGTTTGCTGATGTAAGGGATGCAGTGTGTAACGAATGTTGATGAAGAAGATGAAGATGAAGTTGGAGAATGATGCTGATGTTGAGTTGGACTGTAGATGTATTGAGGAAAAGAACTGGGAAGAGGATTCATATTCGGCAGGCTCAGTCTCAACTCAGTAAACTTGCCCTGAATTATCCTAGCTACCTGCCTAAACTTATGAAGTCACCTAGGACTTTTTGTCATTTAGGATCAAGCACCCGAGCTTTCTTTCCTCCCTGGCTTACTCAAGGTAAGCAGGTAAAGCTACAACTGGCTCATAAAAGAAGGAACTGGACACATGATTGATGTTCGGCAGGCTCAGTCCATGAGGTGACCTTTGGGAACAGGAAAACACCAGACCTTGATATGAGGTATCAAAGTAACGTAATAAAGATATTGAGCTTAGCAAATGCATCCTAAAATTTTGCCAAGTTGCCTAAGTCTTGTTGTTACTTAGGGTTGAGGACCTGACTTTTCTCTTCTCTTCCACTTACCTACTAAGGTACTAGGTAGGGTGAGCAGCAACCTCTGCAGCGAGGGAAGCTTCATCCTATCTCATGGGTGTCGCTGATCTGACATCAAGAAGTAGGTAGGTGCCCTCAACCACGACGCATGGCAGTGGACCTTGCGAGCTTTCATAAAGTAACCTGCTCGATGTTTCTCTACTGGACATCTGTACAAAGTCAACCGCTGTGTGAGGACTCCACTAAGATTTCGAAGATAAAAAAAACCATAGATGCTCAAGGCTTTTGTGAAGCCCAGATATCACGATGCTTGGGCTACAGACTCAGAACTAATGACCAAATGTTTTGTTCCCAGACTTTACGCCATATCTTGCCCCTGATATAAAGCTCTTGATAAGCCATATATCGAGGTGCCATTTATTAAGACTAGCTAATTTCTTCGCTGGTCCGCAAGGCAATACTTGCAATAAAATTAGTTCCTGTGTGTTCCATCTGAACAGATCCATCTCCGCCGACTGCCAACATGTCTCTCATCTAATATATTAAGCGTCGAGATAAGAGTAAGAAAGGACAGTCTTCATGAAGCTCCCATTTTATTAGCACTCTTCTCGAGCGTGGCAGTCTGATAGGTCCTCTCATCCCCATAGTTCTCTTCCGCGTTATCACCCCTATTTAGTAGCCCTAGACTGATCCTCCTCCGACTTCGATAATCTCCAGAGCATTCGTTCAAAGCTAGTGTACCCCAACTGTCAATACTATCCTCTTTCGTCACTTCTCACATGGTGTAATACTCTCGAGGTTCCCTCGGCTCAGATCAAGATAGTAGCCTGTATGCTGGAGCCACCTGCCCTCGCCGCGTTCCTCCACAAGACGTTGTGTTTGGATGATCTCCAAGGCCATCAGAAGAACAACGAATGTCGTAGGAGTTACTTGGGAAGTTGGGGTACTCTGGAGATGCTGGTTGGGAGCAATTCCAAGCGAATATTGAGACGTTGTGCTTGGATGATCTCCAAGGTCATCGGAAGAACAACGCCTGCATTATTCTGAGCCGCAAGAAGGGCCTCCAGTTGAGAGAGCACCTCTTCGAAAAGTTTCCCAACCCCCTCGGACCTCTCGATAGGCTCTTGTTCAGGAAACTTGCAGGCTTTTGTAATCAAAGATATTATTTATGGCGTTGTAGAGTTCGATAAGGTTGAGGATTTCGCTCCAAAGACACTAGCACCCTCAAACTCAATTGCTTCATATGTTAGATCAATAAAGCCGATGGACTGCATTCCAAACTTACCTAAGAAGATCTTGAAGATCTTGCAACAGAGACTCAGTCTTCGGACGAGCATAATATACATCTGCTGGCAGAGGTCTTCCACAATACCGTAGTACTCCTCATGTTCTTTAGCCTGCAATAATATCGCGTGTTTTCAAGGCATTTGTTGTTCTTTCACTCTATATAAGGAGCGTTGTTTATTAGGGCATTTGGGAGAAAGGAAGCAGGTTTAAAGTACTGGTGATGGAATCGGAGCCAGGTTCTGAGCGAGCATCATGGCAGTGAGCATCGTAGTCAGGGGTGATGGTTCAAGAGACCCGTAAGGGTCGATGTTCGGCATGAATTCTGGTTGCGGACATGGATGGAAGATAAATCTGGTCTTGTTATTCCCTGTGTGAGACTCTGATACCAAGTCGTTGAGGACTTGTGGACCGATACCAGGGACTTCATCTTGTCCCAAGAATTGGCGGTGTACTTGTCGTCATGGAAGTTGTTAGGAGATGTTTAATACTCTTAGTTGTATAAGCCAGAAGTCGGCTCCTGTCTGCTTCGGACTTCTGTTCCGAACGCCTGGGCACTCAGGGCGCGGACCAGCCTTTGCAGTCATTTTATAAGCTCGTTCGACCAGTTTCTTCTCGAAGTTGGTGGCTCGGATCCCTCGAAACGAATAAGCTATGACTCGCTGCTACCAGCTTTGTCAACTGCAGGGCCGCGTGCAAGACTTCTCTTCCAGGAAGGGATAGGATAGATTCAAGGATGTACGCAGCGTGGGTCTGCCTGGCACATAACTTGATACAACACATGGTTGATGTTTGCAAGAGCGCCGGGGGAAGCGATGTATTGCTGCAAACTCATCTGCCCGGTTATACATTCTGGTTCCGCGATCAAAAGCCAAGGTATTCTTTGGTGACAGTTTCGTGCATATGGCCCGGCGACTTTGGCTGCCTACTTTCACACATCAAGGTTGTCCAAGATGGTTTTTTATCTTTCGAATCTGAGCGTTGAATGGTTCTTCCGCTCTCTATATATTCTGTCTGTTTTCGTTTACGAAGGTTGGTAGATATGTGTCGAACAAGAGTAAGGTGAGATTCTTGACTTTCGGGAGACGAGAAAAGATTGGCAGATCCTTTTCCATTCTCATCTCGAAGTATGTCCGAGGCATGGGAGGGTCAGATGGCCCAGGCTGGTCTGAAACAGTGGCCGGAACCATCACTCTGGTCGTCGGTGTCCGGAGCTAATTCCGTCAGCATGTCATTTCAACATCTCAATAAAGGAGAAATGGGGCATTCCTACGAGCTTCACCTCGGCGGAGCCAAACAGTTCGTGACATGGCGAAGGGCTCAAGCCTATGTAGCTCGAGGACTATGGATAAGTCGTGGTTGCAACTGGCCCATGTACTGATTGGTAGCTGAGACCATCGCGAATCCCTTGATCACAATCGCGATCGCAGAGTTGAAATTGCCTTAATCTCTATGTTTTATCCTTTGGTCAAGCCGTCGAGTAGTTTGTCGACCAGGATGTTTTGTTTATATAACGTGCATACAAATATTCGTGAGACTGCAAGGCTGGCTGTCAAAGATTGTATGCAGCCTTCTTCAGCTCTGTCTCCCCGTCCCCAGAAAATCCGAATGCGATGGATTGCGGATCGGCTCCTCGTCGTCTTTCTTGGTTATGCTATGGGGGAAGAACTTCCAAATACCACACAGGAAAGCAGCAACAATCAGAATAGAAAACAACACTTCGGCGCCATCTGGCATCTTGAAGGTAATGGTCAAAGCCATGATATATAGTTGCGCTCCAGTGAGGAATGAACTTGTTGAGAGATCCATCACTCATGAACCAAGTTACCAACTAATGGTACGGCGCGGCCGGGCAAGTTTACGAACCTATTTGACCGTCTGTTCAGAGGAGTCAGTCCGTCGGGAATCATCTTGTACTCGGTGTAACTTCTTTTCTGGATGTGAGTAACGGCTTTAGTATTATTGTGTTAGGTAATATATATGCAAAGCCTGATTCAACGATAAAAAATGCCCAAGTGGTTTTTCATCTTTTTGATCTATTCCTTGAACTTGACCTCACGAGCTGACACCCATGAGTGCTGTCGCAGCTAGCAACGCGAGGGGAATCAGGGGCAATTTCAGCATTGCGATTCTATTCGCTTTTGGATGTAGGCTGGGTGGCAGCATGCAGCTCGACTCTTGATGCGGGAGGCAGCGACTCCCTCCTCTGTGTTCGTCTAATGGAGGAGGCTGAATAAGAAAATGCCTGCGATGTCTTCTGTAAACTCCATTGTCGCGTCTTCATGTCGAAGTATTTCTTGACGCACGAGACACCAAAGATGTTTCAAAGACCCGTCGTCGGGCGAGAGCATATTGCACACTAATGGTACGAAGTATATGTCCAAATAAGAACGCCTATATAGTATATAGCCCAGCAAGTTTGGTGAGACTTGTCGTTACCAGCCGGCCCTAGTTGTTGAGAGGACGCGGGTTGTTGTTGTTCCTATAAACAATGAAAGGGTGGTGCTTTAGAGTCCCACGACAAAATCTGTGGTGAGATTGGTTTTCAGATGAGCTTTCCAACAGAAGTTCGATACAAACTGTTATAAGCCCCCTTACGGTAAACCCCGTGGTCGATGGGACTAGACATTGGTGGGAGTACATATCGCTTGATTTCGGCCTTGACCTCCACGGGGAGTCGAGAAAACAATAGTCCATCTTGACTGTTTGCGCTTGCGTATATTAGGACTGAGCTTTACAAATCAACTGTTGAGTTGGGATCCTCTGGTAGATGAATGTTTGGATGCGAAGAGAGCGAAGTTTGGAAGAAAGAAGATAGTTTGGATGATGGCAGATATCGTCCACCATAATGTGACAGTCTTCCTGCTCTTTGAAGAGGTGCCGGATCTTGTTCTTCATGCCAATGGCTAGTTTGATGCTACGAGGAAATCTTCGCTTCAAATCCTTCAGCAGGGTCTTGGTGGTTTTGTCGATTTGTACACGGCGAGCGTAGATTTTGCCAATCTCTGCGAATGCCGCCGTGACTAGATCAGGTAGAAGTTCCTGCCGTGTGCCTCTCTCGGCTTTTGCAGGTGTTTGAGAATCTCTCTAATATAACGTCAGGGTCCGGATCCCGAGTGCCTCGAGCATCGCTAGGATCATACTACGTCGTCAAGGTCAGTATCGGCACAATAAGGAATGATGTGACCTTTTGCAACCTACAGGTTGGGCGGTTGAGCTCAATATCTGGGTTGGAAAGGGCAAGCTAGGGTGGGTAAAACTTACGCGCCGGTGATGGGGTGATCCACATAGATCGGGCACTGCTCTCCCTGGATATGGGGGTTATAACTTCTGAAGAAGAGGAGATCAGGCTGAAGAGAAGACGTATAGGGATAGAGAGAGCACTGTACACAATATAGCAGTACTTGGACCGGGTTGATGGGATCAACCGGAAAGGAGTCCAGGAGGTCTGAGCCGGTCCTATAGAATGCCAACTGGAGACCCTTCCTTCGACTGTGATGCCAAATCTTGGCATCCTGGGAGTTGACCAGCTTCGTCAACCCTAATAATCTGAGCCATGGCGAGAGGCGCCTAATCCCGTACGTCAAATTTCAGTCGAAGGGGGACGCTGACATCCTCATGACCATCACTGTTGAAGCTGCGAGAAGTCCTTCAGATTGAGGACGAACTTTCATAAAGTCTCTTCTTCTTTGCGTGGTCAGACATATCTTATGTATTCCCCTAACCACAAGTTAGGTGTTTCCGTGTTAAGTTCCGGGCAAAGCCTCTAAGCTGTATTCATATCGGAACATGGACCAGCGGAGACTTTAGGCTAGGCCTTTCTCATGAGACAGAGTTTACGTTCTGTAAATAATGGTTATGGTCGAGGCTAGGGGTAGCTGGGTGCCTTCGCCTTGGCCGCCTCGAGCTGCATCTTGAGCTTCTCATTCAGCTCCAGCTGTTTGGTGAGCTCCTCCTCCGCAGAGCGCCAGAAGTCGAAGAGCACTTCTGACGCTCCTCCGCCAGCGCAAGGTTCTTCTTCAAGTCGTCGTTTTCGATGGCAAGCTTCCCGTTATTCTCCTGGAGGTGGTTGAAGACATCACTGGCGAATTTGTTCTCGGTCTCAATCTGCTCGATATGTTCCTCCTTTGACCATGTTCAATCCTGAAATCTGAAAGCCACATTGGAGTGACGGCTTTTGGAGAGGAAACCTTCCATCCCCATCCTTCTTAGGCTTGCTCAATAAATTAACCCATGTGACCAGGAAACCCATTTTGTTGACTTCAAGCTCCTCCAGCCAGGACAGGAGGCTAAAATCAACTGCCTTGGTGGCAGTCCAGAGCTGGAAACCGATCCATTGGCCGCCGAGGAAGATATGTTCTCGTATATAGCTATATTGACCATGCATGCCTAGTCTATTGGCTTTGAGTGCGGAATCAAGACCGGGAAAGGCGCGTAGGAAGTTGTATACCACAGGTTTGCCTTGGAATGACGTGGTGTAAGGCCAGAACCGTCCAGCTATGGGAGTCATGTGGAAGTCGACGTGTCAAAATCACCATGCTCATCACCTGTTGACACTCGCACGTATATATATAGGCACGCAAGGTTGCCCTCAAATTGTTCAATTGTTCTGTGCAGAAGAGATGTGCGACGAGATATGTGTGTCGAGAGATTTTGTTGATACTGCCACTGTCTTGATGGTTTGGTAAATGTGATGGATGATTTTGGTTTCGTTGATGTTTTGGTTGATGTGTTGATGTAGAGTACGATGGAAGAACAGATAAATGGCCAAGATGCATGTTGTGAATTATATACAACAGAGAAACATACAAAATCGAGAATGTTTCGGTGCTCCTTGATCCTTCTCTCTTTTCCGATTGGCTCTGCTGGCTTGCTGGCTTTGCAGAGTAGGTTGAAATAAGAAATCGGTTTAATTTATGCTATATGGTAGGCAGGCTGACAGAGGAAAACTCATTGCGGACTGCCAATCGGAAGCGGCCGTAAATGCAGTTATTAGTATGATAGACGCCAAATCCAGCCCCTTGGGCCTTTGGAGATGATCAGATGAAGTCCAAAGTATGGAGTGATGCTCCAAGTAGTCCTCGTCGGTAGTATGAATGCCACCGCAACGGGCCAACCTACCAAACATGATTGTCTCTCTGGCCTTTCGAGCTTGAATCAACAGCATGAACGGTTGTTATAATAAGCTCCAGTGCTAAGATAGGTTGAGATTGACGGCTTGGGGTGTCATAATGTAAGATCAGTTGTCTGTACAGCTTGAGAGTCCAAGTTTATCTCTCTTCGCCAATGGCAAAGCCATGTGGGAGAACAGGGTTGATCGATATTTCTATCTCCTCAGATAGGCGACTCATGCTTGAGGGGAGGGGGTTGTACAAATAGAGCTTGTTTCTCCTGGAAATGGGTGCAGGTATCGCGGGTGAACTTTCAATCTATTGAGGTTTGTCGATGTGGAAGACACGGAATAATATAGATAGCGGTAGAATGGTTCCTGAAGATACTATAATTGGGAATAGCCTAGGCTGGCCTGCTCTTGGCCGTATTCGTGTACCCAGGCAATGTTTGAGTACAAGTACCGGAATGGTACAGTCACAGAGGGAAGCGCGTGTAGCACTACCTTCTTTCGCATCTCCGTCGGGAGACATGTCTGGATTGCTGAGGTAGTCCCAGCCATTTACAAATCTCCATGGAGTTCTGGTGTCTGCCTGAATTCCACGGTTCAGAAAGTGGTTTTGAGCGGCGACTGAGTGTTCACCCGCGCGTCACATCGAGACAAAGGTGTCGAGATCGGTTCGCTAGTGATGTCCTGGTCTCAGTCTTTGCTGAGGGAGCATTATATAAAGTATAGATCTTAGATGTAACTCAGTTGAGAGCTACCTTAGGCTTGACCAATCTCTCAATTGCTCTGCGATCGTGTGCAGTATATAGTGGCAGGGAGAATGCCGACAGACATGATAAGATCAGTGACCAGCATCAGGGTTTGTCGGGAGGTAAGAACTCTTCAAACAGCGAAATGAGAGGCTTTCTGATAGGTTTGTCGATGAGGTATTGAATCGCAAAGGTTTCCGTTCAGTTGGTGGTAGGTAAGGAGTGCCTTCACAGTGGCCTAAGCGCGAAGTGGGGAACCTGGTGGTGATTGATTGTGGGAACTCTTTTCCCGACCTGTGCTGGCTGGGTTGGCAGTGGTTTTATACTGACATAGGAATCTATGAGAAGCTTGAGATTCCCTTTTCGTCTGTTTGGCCATTAGCCCCATATCTCGTCAGGCTTTTGGGTCATGAGCTGGTTTCCACGGTGCTCGTGTGTGAGACGGTGTCAATGTCTATAGACTCGTGACACGAAAACCGACCGTTGGTTCCTATGCTATCAGATCGACCATCATGGCTCTCGGTTGAAGTTCACGAGCCACTTTGAGGTATAGGCCTCATGGAGTATAAGAACTCAGGTGCTATACTATAAATCATGAAAAGATTTGGGTAAGGCTATATGAAACTTAGACGGTCTTGAGAACACTCATTTTTGACACTCGAAGATAAGCGAGATGCTTTTGTGAGATAGATACTTTGTATTGCGCCCGTTAGATATCGAGCAAGGCCAGTGAGTCGTGGTGGAATTTTGTTTGGCACGGAGTAGGATGTGTATACACCATAGCGTATGGACAGATGAAGAAGTGCTGGTTGAAACACTCATGCTTCAACTTGAGATGATCTTTTTTGATAAGGAAATTAGCAGGAAGATACATGTCAAACATGCTGGGTAATGTTATCGTGTTATGGCTCGTGGTTATGTATGATCGCCTCGAGGGCGATGAAGAGCTTTCCCAAGGAAACGTCCATTAACGGGTCGATACAGTATCGATCAGCGAAGATGCAGACCTTGGCATGGTGAAGCAGTGTGTCTTCACCGATGTTGCTTAGGTACTCCCTGGGATAGGTACTCCTTGGGGTGTTGAATGACCACTCCTCGTAATTGAAACCGAAGGTCATTGACAATGAGATCCAGGGTTCCAGTTCTATATATAGAGTCAAACCCGAACCGCACATGGATAGTGAATTCGATATTTCTTGCTGTCTAGCTGGCAGTCAGACACATATCGTGTCTGCTGGCAATCGGCCAATGCTTGGTGGTTTGTCCCCACGAGTTTATGCCCCGGGTGGAATATAGGGAAAATTATCTCTAGTCGAACAGGGAACTGCTTACCCAGTTTGATCCTGGGTAGATTCTGTCGGAAAGTCTGACAGAGTGGAATGCACTGGTTGTCATTCGGCAAGATTCCCTCGAGCCACTTTTCGAAAGTAGCATCGTTGTCCTCAGGTATATCACAACGAGTTTCAGATTGCTCATCATCATAGAAGAGGAAGAAGTGCATCTCGTGGCTGGATCTGGAAAGATCAGTTGACCCTGGGGATGTAGTCACCCCAACAGAAGGCATTTGGTATCTGTATATATATTGCTTTCTGGTAACTGGGAGTCGAAGGTGATCTTTCCCGTTTCTTGGTCATCGTTGTGGGTAACCAGGAGACTGACCTGGAAGTTCTTGTGTTAGTGGCAGTGCTATCAGTAGGGGAGGAGTTGTCAACTTACGAGGTAAAATTCAGGCCGCCAAGTGGTACTCGGTCGCTCCTGGGCTTGCGCCAGGCTCAGCATGATACAGACCAGATATGGAGTACCTTATCTCATTGAGACATCTTGGTCTTTATCGCTAATCAAGCCCCTACAGTCGAGCAGGCTCGTTGGTGAGTTCATGGATCTCGGCCTCGTATCGCTTCCAAGATTTGAACATCTAGAAGACGGTGCCAGCGATGACGTTGTTACCGAACTTGCTGTCGTGGATGTGATGGTTGGCGATTACATCAAAGTAATGCATAGCTTGCCATTTGGCCTCTTTTTGATCATTACACACTCCGTCTCATCATCCGCCTCATCCTCAACCTCACCCTCGTCCTGATCCACATCATCGGCACGGCTGGCCCGCCGATGCTCTGATATATATATATATAT